>NW_018408738.1:1216881-1289994 GCF_002113885.1 Mizuhopecten yessoensis | reverse complement strand
TTTCCCTACATCCTCACGGGTTAGATCATAATCACGTAGAGATCTGTAATGTTTGTGTTTACAGTAACTCGATGATACTATTTTTAGAACAGCAGTCAATATTTACTTCGTTTCAATTGTAACGTCACAATGCTCCATGTCAAATGTAGTACTCTCCTCGGTACACATTGTATACGTTATAACTTCTATTTTGGTGAAGATGTGTAGTCTGCTGTTCGTGTTTTCAGTTTCATATGGATTTGTTTTCGTGCGTTTATCGCTATCCGATCTATTATTCCGTGTTCAGTTTAATCGTTTTGTTGCTGTGATTTGTGTGCTTAGTTGCAGTTCCTTTGTCCAGTGTTATCGGGTTTGCTGTTCGTCTTTTCAATAGTTTTATGGTTTGCTGGTAAAGTGTTCAATGATATGCTGTTGCTATTGGTGTACGTGTTATTCGACCCGCTGTTATTACGTATAGTGTTATCAGGTATGTTGCTCTAATGTCCAGAGTTATACGCTGTATTGTAGATTGTTTTTGTTCCGATTCCTCATCATATGTTCAGTGTTATCTGTTATACTGTTCCTGTTATGAGTTCAATGTTATCCGGTTTGTTGTGAGTTCTGTGCTCTTCTTCAGAGTTATCCGGCGTGTTGTGGGTTCTGTGCTCCTCTTCAGAGTTATCCGGCGTGTTGTGAGTTCTGTGCTCCTCTTTAGAGTTATCCGGCGTGTTGTGAGTTATGTGCTCCTCTTTAGAGTTATCCTGCGTGTTGTGAGTTCTGTGCTCCTCTTCAGAGTTATCCGGCCTGTTGTGAGTTCTGTGCTCCTCTTCAGAGTTATTCGGCGTGTTGTGAGTTCTGTGCTCCTCTTCAGAGTCATCCGGCGTGTTGTGAGTTCTGTGCTCCTCTTTAGAGTGATCCGGCGTTTTGTGAGTTATGTACTCCTCTTCAGAGTGATCCGGCGTGTTGTGAGTTCTGTGCTCCTCTTCACAGTTATCCGGCGTGTTGTGAGTTCTGTGCTCCTATTCAGAGTTATCCGGCGTGTTGTGAGTTCTGTGCTTCTCTTTAGAGTGATCCGGCGTGTTGTGAGTTATGTGCTCCTCTTCAGAGTGATCCGGCGTGTTGTGAGTTCTGTGCTCCTCTTCGGAGTTATCCGGCGTGTTGTGAGTTCTGTGCTCCTATTCAGAGTTATCCGGCGTGTTGTGAGTTCTGTGCTCCTCTTTAGAGTGATCCGGCGTGTTGTGAGTTATGTACTCCTCTTCAGAGTGATCCGGCGTGTTGTGAGTTCTGTGCTCCTCTTTAGAGTTATCCGGCGTGTTGTGAGTTCTGTGCTCCTCTTTAGAGTTATCCGGTGTGTTGTGAGTTATGTGCTCCTCTTCAGAGTTATCCGGCGTGTTGTGAGTTCTGTGCTCCTCTTTAGAGTTATCCGGCGTGTTGTGAGTTCTGTGCTCCTCTTCAGAGTTATCCGGCGTGTTGTGAGTTCTGTGCTCATCTTCAGAGTTATCCGGCGTGTTGTGAGTTATGTGCCTCTCTTCAGAGGTATCCGGTGTGTTGTGAGTTATGTGCCTTTCTTTAGTGTTATCCGGTGTGTTGTGAGTTATGTGCCTCTCTTCAGAGTTATCCGGCGTGTTGTGAGTTATGTGCCTCTCTTCAGAGTTATCCGGCGTGTTGTGAGTTATGTGCCTCTCTTCAGAGATATCATGTGTGTTGTGAGTTATTTGCCTCTCTTCAGATATATCCTGTGTGTTGTGATTTATGTGCCTCTCTTCAGAGATATTCTGTGTGTTGTGAGTTGATTACATGTGTTTTCATTCTGTTGATATTCAATGCTACTATACTACTGGTGAAACAAAACGGGACAAAATGGCTATATGATTCAGTAAGAATGTTTGCTTTGTTGGGTTTAGACGTCAACATACACATCTGTCAAATAGGTGTTTCCTTATTTCGTTTATCTAACAACCATTCAGTGTTACAGCTGTATCCAAACTTTTGTTCCTGTGTTTATTTTTGTGCTATCTGGTATTTCATCGTTTACTCGTTATGATTATTTCATTTTACGTAACATATAGTGGTTGCTAATCATGTTTACAGCGATGTTTGCCAAATTATCGCGTGAAGGTGCTTTCTGCTTTGCTGGTTGCGTGTCAACATTTGTTTGGTTCATTTCTTAAGCATTATCCAGATTTTTGTTCTTGTGTTATTCGTTATCCGAACATTATTATTCCGGGTTTTCAATGTTATCTTATTTGCTAGAAATTGTATTATGTGATATCCGATTTGTACTTTGTGCGTTACGCTGTTGATGAGTTAAACTGCCCGTGTGTTCCATGTAAGATAATGTTTGTCATGTAATCAGTATTTTTCAGTTGATTGGTCATGTTTGGTGCACTCATTGCATCATTCAATGCTTTCATATTGTTTGTATATGCTCGGATATATGCGGTGCAATGCCCTTGTATTTACTGCTTTTCATATTGGTGTTCTTGTGTTCAGTTTATTCCTGTTTGTTGTTCGAGTTCAACACTGACCTGCTTGGTACTAATGGTTCAGTATAAGTTGGGTTTACTTTTCTGTGCATTCAATATCAAGTTGCTGGAGTGTCCAGTGTTTCTATCTTTGTTTTACGTGCTTTGAGAGTTGTTATCAAGTTTTAGTATTCGTGTAACACCACATTTATATGAACATACTTGTTTTGAATTCCGTGGCATACATAAATGTACGTGTCAAGTACTTAAATGTGAACATGTGTTATTGGGATTAATAACAAATGAACGTAATATCGAGAAATGAACAACGGAAACGCAAATATTCATACCATCTGGTTTATTCACACAAGTTTATGCTATATCAACATGATCGACATTATCGTTCAAATTAGTTTCATTTTTTTTCCCAAACAAAAATGTTACAACATAATTGTAATTGACTGAAATATAACTAAGCCATTATCGGTTTGACATCATTGTACTGTTCTGTTTCATAATAGTATAAAGTGAAAATAATTTTTCATAAAAACGTAAAGGTGTTACGGCACGATTTCACACCGCGACACGAATTATCACCCGGGTGAGAAATCGTGCAGAAATTACTACGTTCGGAACACAATTTCTCACCCCTGTTTGCTTATATATGTTTTAAGAAGTCATTTTTTCGGATGCTAATGGATAATATCGACCACTGTAAAATCTTTAAAGACAAATGTATAATAAAACATAAAAAATGGATAATCACAACCTAGAATATTTTAGTACACTATGAACGCTTTGAAGTTGTTATTGTTCAGACATCCTTGTCAAATGTTTATCAGCAAGTTTTTATAGCACAACCAACGTTGCTGCATCATGGTTTGCCTTGGGCCACGCCCTTGCCAATTGTAGGCCCTCCTTCGTGAAGACGCAAGACTGGCCATACTACATAGTCCAGACGCTTGCCTTTCTTTGTGTAGGGTTTATACAGATCCTCGTCGAACATTTCTGATGGCTTCATTGTGATACAAACCTTGGGGTCCTGTACGGTCATGAACCAGCACACGAACACGCACCTCTTCATGTACGCTTCCGTCTTTGTTCCTACCTTGGTGTCTGCTTTTGCCTTCGCCTCTTTCGCAAAATCCTGAAAAGTATACGCTTTTTGTTTTCATTTCAAGAGCAACTAAAAACCCTTCAATACATTACGTAAAACACTGCTAAACGATAGAAACTGGTTACAGAGAAGATTTGTCAAGATAATGTAGCACATAATGGACAAAACGGACATAAAATATAATTATCAGAATTATTTCATGGCGCATCGGATTAACTGTTGATTCGTCGAAGGTAAACAAAGACATGCATAACCGTCTCTGTTGTATACTCATACTTCTTGAGGCTATATCCAGCATATAAAATCAGTTTTTGATAGTTTACGAATACATCTTCTGCTGTCAATTTGTTTAGTAAAACGTCTCGAAATAACATTTTAATGGGATTTTTGATTTTTATTTTAGCTTATCGTAAATACGGATTTGTTTTCTTTTGACTAGAAAGTCCGTTTCATGCCCAGGGGTGTAAGACAGGGAAATTCCACCGAAAGGGTTTTAAATTTGGTAAAACCCGAGGCTTTTCCGAAGGTTTTCCCAAATTTGAAAATCCCGAAAGTGTAATTTCCCTATCCTACACTTGTAGGCATGCAACAGTATTTTTCTCTTATTCTAACTACCAGAATAAGCTCAGAAACCATGAAAATGCGTTTGGACTGGTTACCATTTAAAAAAAAAGAAACTCTAATCTTTTTAGACGAAAACGAATCAGTCAGTCAGATTTAGCATATCCATAATCTCACCTTCCTGATTTGTATGGTTAATTTTGATTTCATCACGTCGACTTTTCCGCATTGCGGCACCGGAGTTTTCCAAATTCGTGACGTCACGTCATTGTTGAGCCATTGTGACGCCAAGTCGCTTGAAATGGTGTGTGGGATAGACATTTCCTACACCCCTTTCCTACCCTGGACAGCTCTATCTTACACACATGGAAATAAGAGAATAATGGGTCCTACCTAGATTGAGTGACAATGGTGCAGGAAAAACGTAACTTCTAGTAACTTTTTTATATACCTGTTGTAGGAAGCTGACGACATATACTGCCAAACTTTTCCGGTAGTCTTTGTTGGTTTTGGCAATTTCCTTTGGCATCGTCTACAATGTTACCAAAACGATTATAGGCAAGTATTAGAAAGCATGTCACCTGGCATAATTATATCATCATATTTCATAGTTGTTCCAACCTGTAAGCTTAATACATCAGATGCCTGTTTTTTCCTTTTGCATGTTCGATTATGTAAAGCATAAGCATGAATATAACTCACCTCCGATGAGCTGAACTCCTCAGAGAATCCACTAAGAGTGTTGTTTATCTTATCCATGAATGTATCTGATTTGTCTAAGCAAAACTTGTAGGCATCCTAAAATTAACAAAATTGAAATAATAAAAGAAAAACGTGTTAACCATAGTGATATTTGCCCAAGGCACTAAGCGTCACATTCAGGATTCGTAACATTGGTGCACATATATGTAACCCTACCGGTGATGGTTAGTGATCATGTTCATTGGTAAGTTAATTTCAGCTTTACCAAGGGTCTTTTACAGCTTAAACATGCACTAATGAGAGTTAGGCAAGCATGATAACGACCAATCACGAATATCGTTCATTGTTGACAAAACAAATTGAATATGTTTCCAATGTTGGGAACAATTATTGCAATCATGACGTCTCAAAGGAAGATAGCATCGCAAAACATTATCACATTACGTCATCATAATAAAAAGACAAAATAAATACACTAAATGTTCGACTAGTGCGTAAATGTTTGACAACTTCTATCTAGGCAATTCGATAAGTCGTGAATCAGGAAACCTATTGTGGTTGTGGGAAAGGTTTTCTACGTAGTAGAACTCACAAAAATTAATCTTAAACATATTGGCTGATTAAAAAAAACATAACGACCTTCCTCAACTCCGAAACAAAACATCAATAACTGAAATTGTTCAAAGACAGGACATGTATCGGCTTATTTGCGTCTATTCGGCAATTTTCCCAAAATTGCATGTCTGTCACACCTTGCATTTCTATAGTATTTTTATTTAATAAGTGTAAAACCCATCAAGCCGTAATTTGATTAAAGAGTATACCCTATTTTCCTTATCGTGATACTAATACAGATGCAACTTACACACATATTAACAAAGACAATACGCAGTGTTAAAATGCAGTTCTATAAAGTAATATCATACTAACACAAACTGTTGTATCACGTGAAACAATGTACAAGACATTAACACATATACACACAATCTCCAGTGATTTCGTATCATGTGATACTAACAATTAACGCACTTATTTACAAACATAATACCCGATAGTCGTTGTATACCAGTAATAATGAACATACATACTTACACACACAATATCCAGTAGTAGTTTTATTACTTTTGTCTCATCTGATATTCTATCTGCCATCTCCTCCATTGCGTCCGTCCATTCGTTATCATACAACTCGGAAAACTTTTCTCCGAGACTCAAGGGACGGTTTGGATCGCTGAGGTCTGCGATTGCAGGATTGTTGTCAGTTAGCTGTGCACCTGCCATTTTACTCAACCTGTTCAAAGCAGAGTTTCCTTAGTAGTAATAGCTATGCAAATATCCGAAGTGAAAAATAAAAATTATATGAAATAATCGGCACATACAGAAATCATAACTCAGACTGTGATACTCTCATATTCCTATTAAAGTTTTCTTCAAAATATTTAAAACGGTTCACCTTTACTTCAACATTACAACGTACATAAGATCCCATACAATGGCCGTAATGATTCAATACGACAATGTACCAACAACGGATAAAAGACGTATCAAAACAACAAGTGCAACATATATACAACATAAAGTATGGTATGTTGCATCACACACCTGTTTCGCAGACCATCAATTTCATCATGAAGCTTTGAAATCGTATCCGCCGAGGACGTTTTTTCCCCCTTTCCTCCTCCTTTCTTCTTTCCCTGACTATAAATTCATCGTTATTACTAAATATTATTAATCTTAGTACACAATTGATATCATAGTGTAAGGAACCGTTAACTTTCTACGATTAGAGAAATCAACATGTGCAGTAAAATCGGTATTGATAACAAATGTTAAAATGTATTGTTATTTGTATCAAGTAATACTTATTTTGCCCGATATGGTTCTTTATTACTTGTGGAACAGACACGCAGTCAGTCGTTGCTACAATGTATGTGTTCAGATGTATCAGTAATATTATAAAAATGTCTATTTTACGTGTTTTAATCTTGTTAATATAATCGTAAATGTCAATACGTCGGCAATAATGAGACTCGGCATTTAAAATTAGGTTGTTATTCGGATAAAAGACCTGATATATATATATATTATTAGACGTTTTATAATACATGTTCATACAAATTTAAAATAACAAAATTTCATTTAAGTAAGATTGAAGAAATGTAAAGAAAACAAGGTTATAACGCATCGTTTCCAATTAAGAAAACATCCAGGTGAAAATATCTATATATTCACATGTATAGATGGTGTGTCAAGCCTCTAAAACGAAAAGTGACGCCTGATAAAAACACAAACGTGAAAGATCCTTTTGCATTGTCAACAACTTAGGTCTGCTTTGATAAAATAATTTCTTTTATTTTTTGTATGATCAAATATCGGTATAGGTTTCTATTAGTAATCCCGTATTACACATGGAGCTATCTTACTATTTTACTCTTATCTTCAAAAAAAATATTAACATACCTGTCCCTTGTGTGATCTGATTTATCCTTTTGTAATTGTTCTATTTCTTTTCTTTTCTTCTCACTTGGAAAGTATAAAACATGATGATAGTTATGACACAATACATATACTCATTTGACTCTATACAGATTTTCAGAATGAAAAACTTGGTTTTACTTTGTATACTGTAATAAATATGTACATATTTGTATGCAAGCACAAATGCATGCACGAAAATACATGGTTTGTTGTTTGACAAATTCAATTTATACCGCAGAAAGGAATATTGCTCTAACATATATTACATGAATACATTGAAGCATTTACTTCCTCAATGCTTTTATTTATCTGTTTACGTGGCGCTTGTATCTTGAAAACAAACAAGTTTACTTCAGTGCCAACAAAACAATAAATATCGGTAAAAGAAAACACCTCTTTCAATATTACTTACCATATACGAGCAACAGCAGAATTATGCTTGCATGACTGACATGTATCGTCGGGGATCGTTTTGTAATTATATTATCACCATACAGCGATTATCTATAGGTAGGTGGTGGATTATTAATGTTAGTTTTAAATTGTATCTAAAACCAGGCCTATATGTAAAATCTTTAGTCAAAACGCTAAATTACATTTCCGGAATGGAACGCTGTTTCCGAATTCCACATCCATTGCTTAAATAACGACATTCACGTTGTCTCTGCTATTTTTATCAGATGATATACATGTAGTTAAAACTTACATACGCATCTTGGCTACATATGGTAGAAGAAACGTCTGTACATTTTCGAATCTTCCACTTAAATCGACTTCCCTAATTGGATTTGATACTTTAAACAAGAGATCACAGAGGGATCTTGGCGCCCACCATTGCACCATCTTCATTAGTTCTATGTCAGTTCGATCTTTTCCCTTCTTTTCTCTTCTTTTCACTTATCTGTATGATCAGTTTGCCTGTCCGCCATCTTAATTTATCTTTTGATCAACCTCAAATGTTAACATTCACAACTAAGAGAAAAATTCCTGCAGTAAATTCTGAAAAATAGCAATAACAAACTCAAACTGTAACAAAATGGCCGGCCGATATGATTTGATATGCATAATTAAGAACAAGAGGTACCCTTATGTGAATTTGATAAAGAACCCTCCAGTACTTTTTGAGCAATAGAGATAACAAAATGTACTCCCGAATTCAATATGACCACCTGCCAGCCATCTTGGTTTTCCAATCATATCCAAAATTTCAAATGCGGAACAAGGAACCATTGAAAACTTTCATCTAAAATTATAGAAAGACCCCTCCAGAACTGTTTGAACAACAGCGCTAACAAACAAACTCTCGAATTAAAGATTCTTGAGTTCTTCCTTATGGTCAGTTTCGTTTTGTGATCAGTCCCAAAAAAATGATATACAAAATGTACATAACTAGGGGTCCTAGGGAACCTTCATGTGAAATTTGAAAATAATAAGTTCTGGGAAATAGCAATAAAAACTTTAACTCTCAAATTCAAGATGGCTGCTTGTCGGCCATCTTGTTTTCGTGATCAGTCCAAAACAAAGATATGCAAAACTAGGGACCATGTGAAATCTTCCTGTAAAATTTGAGAAAGATCCCTCCAGTGCCATTTGAGAAACAGTGCTAACAAACTCAAATCCAAGATGACTGCCTGTCGGCCATCCTGTTTTGCGATCAGTCTCAAAAAATGATATGCATATCAATGGACAAGGGGAAACCTTCATGTGAAATTTGAGAAGTAACCCTTCAATACTTTATGAGAAATAGCTCTAAAAAACTTTAATTCTCAAATTCAAGATGGTTAGCTGTCGGCCATCTTGATTTTGCGATCAGTCCAAAATACGATATGCATAACTATTGATCATGGGAAACCTTCATGTAAGATTTGAGAAAGATACGTAAGGTACATTCTGAGAAACAACGCTAACAAACTTTAATTTTCAAATTAAAAATGGCTGCCTCTCGGCTATTTTGGTTTGCGATCAGTCCCAAAAAACGATATGCATAACTAGGGATCATGGGGAACCTTCATGCAAGATTTAAGAAAGATCCCTTTGGCACATTCTGAGAAATAACGATAACAAACTTTAACTTTCTAATTAAAGATGGCTGTCTGTCAGCCATTGTGGTTTTGCGATCAGTCCCAAACAACAATATGCATAACTACGGATTATGGGAAACCTTCATGTGAAATTTGCGAAAGATCTCTCTAGTACTTTCTGAGGAATAGTGCTTACAAGAATTGTTTAAAGACGGACGGAATGACGGAATGACGGACTGACGGACAGACGAACGACGGACCACGGACGCATGGTAATTATAATAGCCCAAAATCTGATGATGGTGGGCTAAAAATATTCATCATTAATCATTTGTCATTTGTTCTTTTTGCAATTTTGTACAAGTTGTTAGATATGTTGAATTAAATCCTTTGATATATGGCATTTAAGCTTTATCCTGGAGAAGAATTATTCTAAGTTCTCCCTATGTAATCAGCTTCATTTAACCTACTTGTCTGCATGTAGATCTTTGTTTTCTCTCTGAAGTTCTGGTATTTTCTCTCTGTGCTTCTCTCTGGAAACAAAACATATTACTCAAATGAGTACGTATAATTGACATAAGACTACTAGTTCATGTACGCCAGCAAGAACTTGTGATAAGCAACATAGTTATTTATCCGATATTAAAATAGCATTAACTGTTTATTTCCTTTAATGTTTACATTTTGACATTCTACAAACGCTTTGTAATGAGAATAAATTTGCACCAATTTCAAGTTATCGCATATCAAATTATTTTTTTACACTTCTGTTGTATATTGCAATTTTATTCATCAGCGATTTGACCAGATAGCTAATAGATATCAGAAAAGGGCCATACACCCCAGATTATTAACCGAGACCCACAATATTTCATCAACTGTAGAAATGTACTTTATGTCATCTCTGAAACCGAGCAAAAATCCACAGCTAGTTTGCTGTTAGATCATATGTAGAATTCTAAATAATAATGGAGACTTAATGTGTTGTTAATGTCATTTATAAATGACATATCAATCTTGATCAATCTTGATCAAATATCACAATACTTAAAGATGTACTTCATACTATAAATGTTGATCTTAACATATGGCTATAATATCAAAGATGGGGTAAAAAATCGGCTATCTCACAATACAAACATGTGTAACAAGCATGGAGTACCCAAAATATAATTTTTATCATACCAAAGGTGTAATGAATACAATAGAAATATATATGAAGACATGTACAGGAATATCATGTGAAATTAAAAGATTCAGTTCAGTATGATCTGTGACCCAGCAGTGTAAAATGTGGGTGGGAGAAATTAGGGAGGGAAATTTAAAAGTACAGAATAAGTTAATTTGTAGACCCCGGACCAACGATGGTCAGTATAGGGTCTGGGAGCTTTCCATCAGGCGTGCGAGCCATGTCATATTACATAACTTCCCGACCTGCCAGCCCTGTACCAAATTATTACACATACAACCGTATAGCTTACTAAGACAAAAGTTAAAGGTGAAACGTTACAGCCTGACATAAAATTATTTATTTGTACGGGTACTAAATAAATGGCATTTATTACAACAACGATGATGTTGGTAAAAGAGCAAACTACGCTAGGTTTGATCCCACTTCACCCTCAAAGTGTAAACAAATTGATGACGGTCAGTATTCTACATACTAGTAACTTGCAGTATTTATAATTGTATTTATTGATTGATAAGGCAATGAAAAGCATTGCAGGACGTTATAATGCGATATCTCTGTCTTATACCTGTATTAGCTTACCAGGGGCTTGAGATAAATAGGCGTTTATTAATCTTTTTCATAAATCTCTTATGTGTTGTGAAATAAATGTATAAAATGAATACATACTTATATTGCATTCGATTTACTTTAAGGGTGTCATATATTGACATCACAGAAGAACACGTAAGTACTATTTCAGAAACCCTACAAAATATGCTACCAGGCCTTAATCAAAACTACACACTATATATTTGAATTGTTATAGTGAGTGAATGAGGGACCTAAAATACATGTATGTGATATCAAACGCACATCGTTAAAAACAGTAGGCTGGTCTGATTAAAGATAAACCAGAAACTGAATGTATTTCATATTCATAGTAACCGCTCTTGATCATTAAACATACATTCTACTGACCATTTATATTATATTTCAGTCAACATATTTAAATATTTTCTGTTATTGTCAATGGCATTTTGAGTGTGGCCTTGATTCGCTTGGTTTATCGCAACTGAAATTCAATTGGAAAAAAAACTAAGATGATACCTAAAACAGACAAATGATATTGTTTATCATTTGTCTGTTTTAGGTATCACCTAAGTTTTTCAAAGAAACAAGCTCCTCTGTTTGTATACTGTTTTGTTCGAACCATGATCATCACAATAAATTGGCGAATTGACAGTGTTTCAATTTCACAACCGGATATTGCTTTTTCAAAAATAAAATGCATTTGGTAGATTCGGCCAGTTTTATGAAAACATGATCTATTGTTGAAATAAATTGTGTATAAGCAGTAGTGTCTCAATTAAAATGTGTATGTTAAAACATATTTATCATTGAAGTTAAGTATGCATAAGTAATAGGTGGCTGTATGCAAGCAATCCCGATTGTTTTTCCGTGAAACAAAAAAATACATTATATAATATATAATACTAAGCACAAACATTTTACATATTATTTAAGTGTTGAAGTTACAGTGGTTTCAAAATTATGCAGTTGGACTATAGTAAATTCGGTTACATTGAAACGAATTGTTATATTCCAGTATCCAAGTCCCACTGAAGACATAACACTAGATAGTTTCATTGTAGCACTGTAGCACTGTTGCGCTGTTGGGAAACGAATTATACTATTCGAGCTCGTCCTTTTTTTCGTTGTATTGTAACAACCATAAATTTGAAATTGATTAAATTTGAAAAATAAGGTTTCTTTAGAAAACCGTTTTTGATCATACCAAAGTCATATATACTTTTTTCTTATGTCGGAGAAAAGTCCGAAATTTCTAACATACTTTTCATTTGTGAGACTTGATTTTTCTCTCTGCAATTTCTCTACGGCTTTGGTTGTCTTCTCACTAGGAATATATTAAATTAAAATATATTGATCATTATGAAAACGTTAGGTGTGATTGAGTAAATAATTGTTTTGAACATTTTGTTTTGGTGATGTACATACAATTTATGCATATTGTAAAAACTTAAAAAACTACAAAAAGAAACGACTAATCGGAAAATTAGTATTAAGTTGCAGAAAGCGAAAAAAAGCAAACGCTAACTGCATCATATGATCGTTTCATTTATGAGGACGCATCAGTAAAAATAAAACTTGTTATGTTATAAATATAACAATAAGTACGACCAACCTTTGAAATTTGTTGTTTTTGGTATTAAATCATGTTAATTTATGTGTAACATATACGTTTCGTTGTTGGTTTGACAACGCTATCTATACAGTTTAAGTAAATATATTTATACAGGTAATATTTTACGAGATTTATACGTAAAAAATATTATAAAGCGCTTAGGCTTCGTGAATGGTTATATATTCGTTGTGTTTGCATCATGGAAAAAATGTAAATATCAAAATGCCCTTCTCAGTGAATGTAAGGCGGTGTATCGGTTAACTGTAAAATCAATAAAGTTTATATTATAGTATCGACTAGATAACAAGAAAACTTAAATTATGCAGATGAGCTGCCATTACCCTACACTGACGAAGCCTTTTTGGTGCTTCTTTTATATGTTTATATTGCTCATTCAAACTGCAAGGAGAAGTAAGTTGATCAATCTAAATGAATATCTATGGATCATACGGTGATCAATCATAATGATCGTTTATTATTATCAATTTGATATCATATAATAATCATCAGGCAAGACAGTAAGATAGTAAGGGCACTAAAACTATACAGGTTACACTGCCTTGTGTAATATTGCCACAATATACAATTAAAAGGCTCAATGGGCCTGTATGGTTCACTTGTTATTCATTGTTGTTGCAAAGACACCATCACACGTCTGACTTCAAAAGTACATTCATCATCCTAGTCCCACGCAGATGTTTACGAGCGCCTGGGGATTCAGCAAAATCAAACCCATACAAGATCATTCATCTTCGCCTTTTTCGCACTCATTCTGCATCCCAGTAAACGAAATACAAATATATGTACGAATTTTTCTCTAGTCTTCGAATATTTTCTTTCTTCTCATTGCTAACAGAAATGAAGAATATGAAGGGCTTTTTCAATTTGTTAATGATCAGACATTTTACCGGTACTCTTAAATTCCCTCCATGTCATTAGTTTTAGCTTACGTACAGTTCTGCTTTCTGTTCTGCATTTTCTTGATTAAGCGTTTTCAATGTTTCTTTCAGCTTCTCGCTGGAAAACAACACCCATGATGACAGTAAGTATGCGTAAAAGACTTTAGATTGCTTGATTATGCATTCCTACAATTAACTTTGATAAGTTTAAATACGTGATACCTTCAACAGTTTGAATGGAAATACTATCAACGCTTCATATGTATATACGTTATAATGCACATGTATAGATGTTTTTACAGAATGGAGGCGTATATTCTATGTTTTGAAATATTTTCATACAACGAAAAAAAAAGAGGATACATATATTGATTGGTAAGTAACTCGAACAGCGAACACATGTACTTGTAACTTCTAACGACGTTGAGTACCGCAATGTTACAACACAAATGTTGATTTATCTTTCGCATCAAGAAGCTTAAATATAATAAACGTGTTCTGCAGTGAAGGTTAGTTCATACTATACTATCGCATTTACATCCTAGTTACAAATTCACCAATGATATAACATATTTCATTATCAAGAAAAGGTTACAATGTGAACATACTTGTCCTTTGTAAGATCTGACTTCTCTCTCTGCAATTGTTCTACTCTTTTTCCTCTAGAGATGTTGCAATATAATAATTAGTTTAGTAATTGATGCATAACTGAACAGATACAGTGAAACTATCCGATACTGAACTGGTAAAGAAGTATCCAAAAATTGTAAAAATGGAGAAATTGCTTTTATCTAATATTAATACATGTTGGTTATTTTACCATGTTTCTATATTAAAATATAATACATATTTGTATATACAACAATCGTTAACATGCCAAATATGCAAATCAAATTACGCAGATATATACATCTTATTCATTGTCTTAAATGTTTGGAAACGTCATAAAATAAGTTCAACTTGGAGAAAGTAAATTAGAACAATATGTACCGACAATCGATTTTTAAAGGTGATTAACAGGCAAATACTCGTAATAGGCAACTTGAAATTAAAGTTCCATGTAATAAACGTGTGATAAAAAAGAATAACTGCTAATATATCATTTACCTCCTACAAAACGACGGTAGTATTTGGGTTTTAGTACTATACTGTTTCCTAGCATAGTGTGATTGATTATTAGTATTATTAGTTTATATGATTTCGGTAATGTCGAATCGGTAAGAAATCGGAAGGCAAAACTATATAGCCAAATACCTATCGGGTTCATTGGTCTCTAATTAATAAATATTGGTGACATTCAAATTGTTTAAACGTCAAAATTATGTCAATACAGTTAAAATGTCATTACTTGACACTTTTTTCTGTGTTGATAACTTTTCAGCTAGTTTACTAATCATAATGCCTTCAAAGCAAATTAATGAAATTAAGATAAACACATGAAATAGCATATGATTTACGAGCCACATTTTCTCCCTATGGTTTAGTCAATGTCTCTTCCTGAATGTCGTACCGTACGTAACCAAATAAATTAAAAGTTATAAGATATATCCTTTAGCTATTGCTCCATTTCCTTTGTTTGTCTTCTCCCTGATGATATATACAACACGGTTTTTCTAACAACCCAACTCATATATATCGTTTACTTATGTCAAGGAAATGTCTAAAATTGTTAACATACCTTCCTTTGTTTAGATCTGAAGTCTCTGTTTGCAATTTTTCCGCGTCTTTTGTTTTCTTCTCACTAGGAATATATACAATGTACAACATACTGATAATTAAAAAAACGTTAGGTGTGATTAAATGAATAATTGTTTGAAACATTTACTGTCATAATGCAGAGATACTATGTATTTGTAAAAACCAAAAAACAGGAAAAATAGGAAAGCCTAATTGAAAAATAACAATTCGGTGCAGAAAAGGAAATATAGCAACGTTTACTGCACCATAAGACCATTTCATGTATTAAGTCTCATCAGATGTTCTTTACGTCTTAAATGCACATTGATTTCTAACGTGTTTCGAAACAAGGGAAAAGATGCCTATAAACACCCTTACAATGTTACAATATGACAATAATTACGACCAACATTGACATTTTTTTCGTATTTGGAATCACATGAAAATATTCATGTTAGTTTATGCGTTCTAATACATATACATTGCACGCTTCGTTGTTGGTTTGACAATGCAATCCATACAGTTGAAGTAAATATATGTGTATAGGTAATATTCTTCTAGATTTATAATTAATAGTAAAATAGTGACCAAAAAGTAAAATGTATATCAAAATGTATTTTAAAGCGCTTAAACTTCGTGAATGGTTATGTATTCGTTGTATTTGAATCACGGAAAAAGGTAAATATCAAATATTTTTCTCAATAAAACTAAGGCGGTTCATCAGTTAGCAACATTTTCAAATTGAAATGACTGGTTCCCTAATTGCTGTAAAATAAAAAAGTTTATTTAATAAACTACATAACTAGGAAACTTTAGCTTAAGAATTTAACTGTCATTACTTTACACTAACGAAACTTTTTTGATGTTTTTTTTACTTTATTTCTCATGCAATGTGCAAGGAGAAGCAAGTTAATCATTATGAACGAACATCTATGTATCATACGTTGATCAATCATGATGATCGTTTATTATTATTATTTTTATATCATATCATAATTCACAGGAAAAACAGTAAGATAGCAAGGGTACTAGAACTATACAGTTTACACTGCCTTCGTATAATTTGGCTACATCATACAATTGAACGGCTCAAAGGGAATGTTTGGTTCACTTATTATTCATTGTTGTAGCAAATACATCGCACATCGTACTTAAAGGCTAATTTATGTTATTAACATAAATGTTTTTAGCGCTGATCAGTTTTAGTTCGCTTTACTGTTACGGACAAGGAAAGTAAGTCGTACTGGCATGCATCTACAATTATATTTGGATGTAACACGCATGCGCAGCCAGTTTGTTTACAGAAAAAAAATTCCGACACAAGTTTCAGTGGCAGCTAGTAGTTTTGATATTATCACAAGCCACCTCCCACCCCTTCCTCCATTTTTAATTGATAGAAAATTATTGTCCATTTTTAATTGATACAAGTGTACAATATTTTATTTTATTTGGGTTTTCTTTTTATGCCATCATTTATATATGTTAAATAAATGAGGCGCAAGTTGATCCCCATCTTTGTATAAATGGGGTCTAATTATTTTGTTTCATCTTTTGTAACAGAAAACTTTGTACAAGTGTGTACAATAAGTGAAAAGATGATATTTTATACCGTCATTTATTCTATTAAATAAATGACATGTTTCACTTTCAATCTTTGGTTTTCTGTTATTTTTAACCTTAATACAAACAGAGCACATCCTTATATGTTTTGATGCAGAGCTAAAAGTGCATTTATCGTCCTAGTCATACGCAAGGATTCACGATCGCTTGGGGATTTATCATAATTAAACCCATACAAGATCCTTCATCCCCGCCGTTTTGCACGCATTCTATATTCCTGGAAAAAAATGCGAACTGTTCTCTCGTCATCGAATATCGTTTTCTTCTGATTGAAAGCAAAAATGAAGAACAGCCAGACATTTTACCGGTACTCTTTTAAATTCCCTCCATGTAATTAGTTTTAGCTTACATGTACGTACATTTCTGCTTTCAGTTCTGCATTTTCTTCTTGAAGCGTTTTGAATGCCTCTCTCTGCTTCTCGCTGGAAACACAACAAATCCATGACAGTCATTATGGGTAACAGACATGAGATGGCTAGATAATGCATTCCAACAATTAACTATGACAAGTTTGAATACTTGATACCTTCAACAGTTTCAATGGAAATGCTATCAACGCTCCATATGTATTTATATGTATATTATGATGCACATATGTACATGTTTTTACAGAATGGAGGCGTACATTCTTTATTTTGAAATATTTTTTATACAACAAAAGAAAAAGATCTATCTATTGGTTCAGAAGTCGAACATCGACCAATGTACTTGTAACTTCTCATGACGTTGAGTACCGCATTATAACAGTACACATATTGATTTCTCCTTCGCATCAGGAAGCTTAAATATCTTAAATGTGTTCTCTAGTGAAGCTAAGTCAATACTTTAATATCACATTTACGACATATATGTAATTGACTAATTCAGTTATGATATAACACATTTCATGATATCTAGAAAAAATGTTTTTCTAACATACTAGTCCTTTGTGACATCTGATTTCTCTCTCTGCAGTTGTTCTTCCTCGATTTTCTTCTCCCTAGAGATAGGTACAATGCAATAATTAGTTTAAAACTCGACGTATAATTGTAAATTGTATCCATCCGATACATTTACTGAACGGATGAAGATATATTATATAAATTGTTAAGAACTTGCTTTTACCCGTTAGCTAATCTGAAGTGCAGAACAAGTATTTAATTAGGATGTGTGAGTTTATGCATTCTAGTATATTTATATACATTTTACTGTTTTGTTGTTTGAACCCAATATATACAGCTGAAGGTTATATATATTCATTTGTGGGACCGCACAACGCACCAAAAATAGCGTGCGCACACCGTGCATACATCGTTCACACACCGTCCGCACATCGTCCACAAATGGTTCGCACAACTGTGCGATTTAGCAATCGTTCGCCCCGTTGTGCGATTTGGTATTATTTGTAAATCAAAATTACGGAATGACAAAAATACGGAAGGATTGTATGCGATAATGTACAATGTGTATATATCTGTAATTTCTCATCACAATAATCAAGATTATACAATTTCACAATGCGTTTTACGCAGTATTACAGCGACCGTTAGGCTGTCAAGAATGGGTTTGGCTTCAAGGTAACAGAACAGGTAAATAACAATGTGATGAGTGTCCGGAGTTTTACCTGACCAGTGCCTGACACACAGCTGATACGCGATACCGTTTGACCTTAATGAAAAGTATTTGTTATTTGCATTCGTTTGCCTATAGCTCCCCTTCACTTGGATTTTCACCCCCCGGCCTTACCCGACGAGTTAAGTAAGTGCCCCAGGAGGGGAGAAAACTACGGTCCAGGTGCATGTACAAAGTGGTTATGTTTACCTGTATACGGGGTTGTGTTGTAATTTTACATGTATCGATTAAGTTTGTTTAAAAACACAGAAAACACAATTTATAAATATAAGAATGTAAAGACAGAAAGATAAGTTTATAAATGTTGCTAGAATATAGAAACATACGTAAACATCAAGTTTATATGTTTAAACATGAAACCGTATAAATTGTTAAGGCATTCCTCAATTTACACCAACCACGATTGTTATCGCACATCGTCCGTCCATCGTGCGCACAGATGTGCGCAAGGAACGATCGTCCAGCTTTTTATCGTTCGCCCATCGTGCAAACACCGTTCACACACCGTGCACACACCGTGCACACACCGCATATCGTGTAACGTTGTGCGATCACACAACTGTGTATATATATATTCATACAGGTTATATTTTTCTAAATTAAGATTAATGCATTCTTGTATTTATAACCGCGGCTAACATGCCAAATATGTAATAACTGTATAGCGTTTACATAGCTAAGATGTATTTTTTTTGTTCGCAGTCTTAAATGTCTATAAACCTCACAACAAATCCCTCGTACGGAAAGTAAATAGAACAACATGAACCTGCTGTCAATTTTGTAGCGTGAAATATAGGCTACCCGAAATAATAGTTCCATGCAATAAAGCGTTCAAGACTGTCTTTATAGCATTTACCACCTACAGGACAACAGTTTTATTTTGGTTACAGTACTGATTAAGAAAATGTTATCAGCATAACACTATGATTGATTAATATTTAAAACTAGTTCGTATAATGTCATAACTACTAGTAAAAACGGTACGGCAATGAATGGCGTAACTACATAGCCAAGAAGCCTATCAGGACCATTGCTCAATTGTTAGTAAATATTGGTGACATTCAAATTGGTTAAACGTCAAAATCATGTAAATAAATACGACTTAGAAACACTAACAGCTTAAATGTCATTTTCACTTCGTTTACTAATCATGCTACTTTCAAAGCGAATGAAAGCAATTCAGTTAAATGAATGACATAACATACGATTCAGGTGAAATATCTTTACCATCGGTCTCTTGGTAATTAAAAGCAGCACTCTAAAGAACTAACAAATTGAAGTTAATCATAGTGTTTTTTTTAGTTTTTTTTTTATAGAATACTGAATTTGAATGCATCAACAGTTTTTTGAACGGATAGAAATTCCCCTGACCATAATCGCAATTAGTTGACATATATGTCTGATTTACGAGTCGCATTTTCCTTATGAAATGTATTCAAAAGCTCTTCCTAAATATTGATTCTTTTCTTTTGTTGTCTTCTCCCTAGTGATATATATTCAACATGGTGATCATACTAATCTCTTTGTTTAGTTGAGTAGAGATGTACGTATTTAAACAATTTTAGTATATATAATCAACAGCCAAACGACATATAATTTGTATACGTATAACATATATATTTTACTATGTTAATATGTATATGCAAAGCACTGTATAGCATTAAAATATGACTATACAGAGATGATATATCGCGGTTGTTTCTATGTTTGGTGTATTTTCATTAAAAATGTAATTTCCACATAGTCACATGTTAGTCAAAGACAGAAAGTGACAATTTTAGGACTATTCGTATTGAATACTGGACAGCGCCCAATCGTCCTGTCCTGGGCTCGATCCCCAAGCCAGCCATGAAAAGATACGGGGTCACCTGCCCGACCAATTGGGTTTTCTCTGAGTTATTTGATTTCTTCCCACAGTAGGAACTGTGTGCGGAATCAGCGGTTGTAGTTTTTCCTATTCATCCAGTGACTTATACATGTAACAAGCAGGCTATGCTTATTCGTGAGAACAAAAACGCCATTCGGATGGATATTTCATCCATACACCGAAACATTTCCCCAGCAGCAGCAACTGTTGTTATTGGTGCATATGTAGTTTCATAAAGTCTGTTTAATGTCATAAAAGATAACAATATTTTTGAAATCCATTCGATGTATTTTATCCTGTTTACGTACAATTTCGACTCCAGAGACTGATTTTCCTCCTTTAGATCTGTAATTTCTTTGTCCTTGTCCTCCCTGGAAGCAAAACATACCAATCATCTGGCACATGCTTAACGAAATGATGTCAAGTGACATGATTATATGTATTTGATCAGTGAACAACTATAGGAAATAATTATATAGAGTTGGTGCAATGAATATTCCATGAATGTACAATTCATTTCGCTTTTCCTTTCCTATAACGTCGAAAATTATATCTACGCTCTTTTATGCAAGGATATTGCAATAATAATATAACCTTACAAAGCAATGACGAATATCGGACCTTTACTGCGGTAGAATGTACATTGTGTGATATACTCGCCTTTATGAAAGTGGCAATGTTAACATACATGTATATAGAAAGGCCTTATAAGTCAACAAAGTGTCGCCTTTACAAATTATATTTCCACGTTAACGAGATGAAGGTTCGTTTCACCAGTTACCTCCTATCTTGTTTAAAATATCTTCCTGAACTATTTTCAATTGATCGTATAATTTGAGCTTTTGTGATAACGTGATTTGCATTCGCCATTTCTAACTGCTTTGTCTGATTTTTGAAGGTAACATCAAAGAAGTTGGTAGTGTTCTTACCTATTATCTACTTGTTTTTTCATGATTCTATACATTTAATCAGTGAAGTCAATGCAAAAATGTACCTTAATTTCTTTAGTTCATATTGGTGCCTTTGCAGATTTGTCTTAAGAGTGTCGATGTCGTTTTCGCTGCAAATGAAATACATTGAATATTATGAATGGGTATCATTTGTGTGCCTTACAGTCAAAACCACACAGCTATAGTGTAATATTGAAAACTGGTTCATTGTTTTACAAACCGAACGACTATTTTTTATCAATTCATACAATTTTCGTAACGAGTGTTTGATATAAAATAAACATTTTTACCATTTTCGAGGTTTCTGTATCCTGCAAAAAGCCTTCATATCGTTGTCACTGAATTTATGCTGTTATTATCTTACAATATATCAAGTGAAAACTAAATACAAACCTGTCGGTTGGGGGCACATGTTTTGGACTGCGTGGCTGTACAGACGGATTATTTGCGTAACTGCAAAAAATAATTGTGTTAATCAGTGAAGAAAGGTATGATATACACTAAAACATGATTGTTTTTAGAACATTTTATACAAAACACATTATAATCACTTTTGGGATGTTCTGTATACATTATTTCATATTTCTCCGTGAATAATGTCCATATTGAATTTTATATTAAAAGAAAGGAAAGATAGCAATAATTGAAATGCAATTCACAATACAAGTAACGACAACAGGCATACATCAATGGAAGCAGTACAATAACAATCATATCGATGTTGCCTGTAAGAACAACCAGAGTTTCAAAACATTGATGTCACTTAGGAATATTGTTAAACATGATTCTAAATAGAGTTAAACATTTAGATTGCTGTAAACATATCCTTTTAAATATTGATATTATATATTTTCCCTTTAAATTGACAAATCACGTTCTTATATTCATCATCTAATCATATAATGAACAGCAATGGTGAATGTATATTGATGTAAGCATCGAAAAGCTGTCCATTCTGGACAAAAACTATATTCATCACTCTCAAAGAGGTAAGTTCAAAAGAAATTTAACTTCTTGCGGAACCTTACATACGATTAAAACCATCACCAAAGATAGTAAAACTGAAAAGAAATCTACCAACGTACGTTTTCTGCTTTTCCGATTTGTGTTTGTATTTTTGCACCTGCATGTCTAATTCCTTGTTTCTGTTTCCTAAGTATTCTTTTTCTTTTTCGCATTGTGCGCTGCAAAAGAATTTCAAAGTGGGACATATATCAGCATCTGATTTGTTTCTTTTAAGCAGTCGTAGTGGTTTTGTCGGCCAACAAATGCACCAGTCGGTCAACTTCTCGGAGCTATACTTCCTGTAATGTGACTATGTTTCCAATATGGCATCGTACACTAGTACTCACAACATTATACAGTTATAGAATGGGTACGAGGGAAATAGCAAATGTATGGTCCCCCTAAGTTGATATTTCAAGCTTAATAAGCTAAATATTTCCAGAGGCGGCAAAGCCGCCGAGGGAAACAGTTTTTCACAAAGGGTGACCATAAATTTGCTATTTCACGAATTAGCCATTCTATAACTGTTTTATTATAACGAAACAAATTAAGGCAATTTAACAAATGAATTTATAAATTCATTTTTAAACAATTTCAAAGAGAAAAACTAATCAAAATTGAAAGTGCTGTATGCATCGTTGTTGATGATATCTTCATTTCTAGCAATCAAGAAGTGTTTTTGTAGACCTTATCTTATAGTCACCATTGACTTCTTAGCATATTTAGTCCCATCCACTTTTTTAAGCATAACACTTGCGTGGACACACGTTCACCTCCGTGCTTGCTCTGTCCTAATCGTCGACGCATCCGGCATTCCGTTCAGTTAAATAAGTTTGAAGTACTGTCCTAACAACAGCTTTTGTATTTAAGCTATACTTTTAGCGTCCAAAATATGGTGTAATTCCTGATCAGTAAGATTACATGTATCAAAACGGCCTACATCGATGGCCATTTTCGCTGTTGTCGTTTGGTTCTGAATTGTGACGTCATCTGCGTCACGGAGAAGGCCCCGCCTACCAAATGTTTTCATTGGTTGCAATTGTATAAGCTCCGCCCACAAATATTCATTAGGGAGTAGTCCTCTTCCTGGTAGGGAGTAGTCCTTTCTTGCAGGGAGTAGTCCTATTTTGGGGAGGGAGTATCCCTCAGATGGAGAGATATAAGTGATTTAAGGGAAATATGACATTTTATTGTGATGTTTTTACACAGGGAAAACTCAGTAGAGGTATAATAAATATATATATAGTCATAGTTTATGACGTCACAACATATACTTCAAATAAACAGTCTGAAGAATCTCCTAGAAGAGATGAAAGTACTAAAGACTCGTTGTTGAGAAGTTTTCTTTTTATAATATTTCTTCGTCCGTAAGGAAATTTTTTCTGCTTTTATANACAATAGTAACGTGACGTCACGAAGTACACAAGATTGGTGGACAATTTGGCGTAAGATTTTTATTGTGGCCTGTTGAGACTCGGTTTTAATATTTTTATTATACATTTTTATTATTAATAAAAATATTAAAACCGAGTCTCAACAGGCCACAATAAAAAATTTACGCCAAATTGTCCACCAATCTTGTGTACTTCGTGACGTCACGTTACTATTGTAGTGTGATGACATGTAATTGTGACGTCACGACGTTGTTCTTTTGAATAAACCTGAAGAGCCCTGTGGAGGGTGAAAGCAGCTAGTTTTTTAGTCGGTCGTTGATTTTATTTTTTCTATATTTACTTCCTTCACATGGACATTTAATCACTTTTTATATATATATATATAGTAGATAATAAGTAAATAAGTCCTTGCGAAGAAAAATATAGAATAAAAACATATTTTTTTCAGATCGTCCGCTAGGCCTTTCTGCCGTCTAGGGCTTCTTCAGGCGGATTGAAAGGCAGAAAGGCCTAGCGGACGATCTGAAAAAAATATGTTTTTATTCTATAGATTTATATAGATATACACCATTTTGCTTTACCTTCGTTACTGGATTTGTGTTGGCAGGAAAAAAATATTATTTTCCAGAAAAATCAAAATGCTACGACGACAACAAGGGTTAAAACCAGTCGTCTGCGTTAAAGGTTGAGTGCCGGAACTTTTACCAGTCCGAATATAAAGGTTGAAGGCCGGGGTGTTTGTCAAATCGTATACAATCAAGCAATCAACCAAATCATTTTAATACCTAAAATGTGAAACAGCAAATACAAGTCTAATACTAATATTCTATAAAATACGATTTAGCTATCGAATAATGAGATATCCATATATGTTAAGAGGGGAATGTAATATAGCTTGTTCAAATGTACAGTAAAATACTAATGAAAGGCTCATTCCATACTATTGAAATGACAAGTAGCCACAAAAATGTTCCCTATCCCTATCCGACTGCACTGTAAGATTTTGTATGACTACAGCACAGTTTATATAGTTATATAGTTTCATAAAGTCTGTTTAATGTCAGAAAAGATAACAATATTTTTGAAATCCATTCGACGTATTTGTTCCTGTTTACGTACAATTTTGACTCCAGAGACTGCTTTTCCTCCTTTAGATCTGTAATTTCTTTGTCCTTGTCCTCCCTGGAAGCAAAATATACCAATACTCTGGCACATGCTTTACGAAATGAGGTCAGGCGCGTGATTATATGTATTTTATCAATGAACAATTATTTAGCCACGTAAATGGTCCCTATCCCTATCCTACTGCACTGTAGGATTTTGTATGACTACAGCACAGTTTGGACAGGATACTTCCGTCAACCAGGTAGCTCAGTCGGGTTAGAGCAATAGTATAACAACCTAAAATTCACTAGTCTCGCTAAAGTTTAATATTCAGAAAACGAATGTTGTCGATGATTATTTTTCATGTTTATTTTTTGCTAATTTCATTTGATGATAACATAGAACTAGTTGTTTACCAAGTATGACATTTATCGATCGTTTGCATATTTAAAAGTGGGGATTTCCTGGCTTTAATGATTAATCACTTAAAGGAGAAAATAATGCTGCAAATCCCTAAAGCCCTCTGCCATGAGGATGCACCAAATCGGGTACATATACTCAAGTTCAGTTTGGGATTCCTAAACAAATTCATCCTTTCAAGTGTAATATAAATTATTACCGAAGGATATGTCACCACTTCATTTTTTCCTCGTGAGTTTGAACAAAAAAATGACGGGACGCTGCATATACTCACAGTTTCTTTTGGAGTGCCCCAAGTTCTTTTGTCAGCCTGCTTGATTCGTCCACGTTCTCACTATAAAATGTTTTATAATTTTTCATGAACATATTTGCCATCTTACGGAACGTGTAGTGCTAGACATATGCAGTTTGCAAAATGTTCGAATGGCGGTCATAAGTTTAATAGAAGTACATTGCTTATTACTAAAAGCAGTGGCATGGTTACCCATATATTTAATGTCTTACGTTTTGTAGTTATATGATGTGTAATGTAGGTTTATCATCAGGAATAAATGAATAATTGTATGATACAAATGTAGATATGTTGACGTTCTATAATGAGTGATTGTTGGTTATCATGTTTATCTAACTCAAGTATGTTTACTTTTAAATTGTATAAAGACACGGGTTTTACCGATTGTCTGTTACAATTGGAAACTTAACTAACGAGAGTTAGATAAACATGAGTAAACCATAACGAGTTTTGAGCCTTTTTCTTTCTACAACGTCACAATTAAAGATGACGTCCATAAGCATTGTTACTTGATGTCATTATTAGAAGATTGACCAATGAAATAACGTCCATGGTACCGGTGTTATTCAACGGTAAATAACCAAACATTTTTACCAACCCTTAGTAGGTTTATCCAATGACTTGGAAGTTAGATAACTTAAGTGATTGTGGGTGAAAAAAGTAGTCTAAATGTCTGTTGGTGGTCTCTGTGGCTAACATAAAGCTAGCAGTTGGTTCAACAGCGTACGTTATCAAATATGCATTTGACTCTTCAATCGGTTTCCGCTATTTGTATTTTTTTATAGTTAAACAAAGAATTTTTCTGTATAGAAATTTGATGCTTTTAGACATTCTATTTATAAAAATATAAAATCGCTCAATGCAATTGATATATAGAAGAATTGACTCGCCTTAGCATAACACATACAAACGTTTAATGAAACATATTTTGCAAAACGAAACGCAAAGAGATATGTATGTATTTAGCAACATTTGTATTTTTATATCCTAAATACTCGATAGTAAAGGATTTACTCAGAACAGCTCTCTGTCGAAAGCTGAGGAAAAATAATGAGAAAATGTCATGGTAGCAAGTATAATCTGATTGGAATATCTATTTTCTTGTGAAATATGAATATCGACGTTTTGGTTATAATCATTAGTCTAATTCTTCTACCCCGGCTCCATCATTAAAACCGTTGTACTACAAGGATTTTGACACAGATGCACGTGTCGTCGATTAAGCAGAGAACGCGTTCTCTTCTGGAACTTTTAGGCGCATTCCCAAGGAACTGTCTCACATGTATGTCTTTCCCTATTCCATATTTTCCCTTAGTTTCATCAATGTGTTTGGTGTCAAATTACCGGTATGTTGTCACTTATGTATTTTCTTGTGTGTTTTTTTACATACATTCCTACATTTAATGCCAACATTTTGCTTGTGCCTGAAACACACATTTTTTCATTCTGCTAGATCTCAATTAAGTGAGAAAAGAGGATATTATATATGGAATTATTGAATGTAATGCGCTTGCCAAATCCTTTCACAATTTCACTGAGGAAAGACATTAAGAGGACCCAACAAGTAACAGTATCTGTTCTCAACATTTGTGTCACTAGTACAAAACAAAGTGATTTTAAAGACTTTCAAGAAAGATTAAACAAAAATAGAAAATACTCTTTTTGCTTTTTATCTACGGTTTAAGTGTAAGATCCAGTTATAGTTGAGAGTGTATCTGGGGTTCTTGTATTATGTTCATGCTAATAATATATTCGACACATTCCAACTAAACTGTTTAATCATACGATAAGTAACTTACAACTTATAAACGTACAAAAAGTACAAAACTTACAGTTGTAATCTTGAGAAGTAGCTTTGTTCAAAATACAAAACTTACGGTTGTGATCCAGTTGCTGCTGCCTTCTTGAGCTTTGGTGGCGGTAAATCTATATTGTTTGTAAATCTACAACATATCATTAATGTTAAAATACTAGGTATATCAACAGGTACCTTCAACACGGTGATATGGTCCCTTAATTAAGAGCTGCAACATATGTATGAATAGTGTTATCGCTCCATTGTAGATAGTGTTATTGTTTCTATTTAGACAGTGTTATTGTCCCTATATTTACAGAGTTACGGTCCCTACATAGACAGTGCTCTGGCCCATATACAGAGGGAGTTATGGTCCCTACATAGACAGTGCTATGTTTCCTATATGAATGGTGTTATCGTTGGTATGTAGATAATGTTATGGTTCATATTTAGACAGACAGATCCATGGTCAACAAATAAACAAAGGTATGATTCCTATTTGAATAGGGTTATGGTCCCTATATAGACAGTGCCATGATGTCCTATAACGACAGAGTTATGGGCCCTTGTAGACAGTGTAATGGTCCCTATATAGACAGTGTAATGGTCCCTATATAGACAACGTTATGGTCCCTATATAGACAGTGTTATGGTCCCTATATAGACAGTGTTATGGTCCCGATATAGACAGTGTAATGGTCCCTATATAGACAGTGTAATGGTCCCTAAATAGACAGTGTAATGGTCCCTATATAGCCAGTATAATGGTCCCTATATAGACAGTGTAATGGTCCCTATATAGACAGTGTAATGGTCCCTATATAGACAGTGTAATGGTCCCTATATAGACAGTGTAATGGTCCCTATATAGACAGTGTAATGGTCCCTATATAGACAGTGTAATGGTCCCTATATAGACAGTGTAATGGTCCCTATATAGACAGTGTAATGGTCCCTATATAGACAGTGTAATGGTCCCTATATAGACAGTGTAATGGTCCCTATATAGACAGTGTAATGGTCCCTATATAGACAGTGTAATGGTCCCTATATAGACAGTGTAATGGTCCCTATATAGACAGTGTAATGGTCCCTATATAGACAGTGTAATGGTCCCTATATAGACAGTGTAATGGTCCCTATATAGACAGTGTAATGGTCCCTATATAGACAGTGTTATGGTCCCTATATAGACAGTGTTATGGTCCCTATATAGACAGTGTTATGGTCCCTATATAGACAGTGTTATGGTCCCTATATAGACAGTGTTATGGTCCCTATATAGACAGTGTAATGGTCCCTATATAGACAGTGTAATGGTCCCTATATAGACAGTGTAATGGTCCCTATATAGACAGTGTTATGGTCCCTATATAGACAGTGTTATGGTCCCTATATAGACAGTGTTATGGTCCCTATATAGACAGTGTAATGGTCCCTATATAGACAGTGTAATGGTCCCTATATAGACAGTGTAATGGTCCCTATATAGACAGTGTAATGGTCCCTATATAGACAGTGTAATGGTCCCTATATAGACAGTGTAATGGTCCCTATATAGACAGTGTAATGGTCCCTATATAGACAGTGTAATGGTCCCTATATAGACAGTGTAATGGTCCCTATATAGACAGTGTAATGGTCCCTATATAGACAGTGTAATGGTCCCTATATAGACAGTGTAATGGTCCCTATATAGACAGTGTAATGGTCCCTATATAGACAGTGTTATGGTCCCTATATAGACAGTGTTATGGTCCCTATATAGACAAATGTATGGTCCCTATATAGATAGTGTTATGGTCCCGATTTCAATAGGGTCATCGTGCCTATATAGATAGAGTTATGGTTCCTATTTAGACAGCTATAAAGTCTATATATAGACAGAATGATGGTCCCTATATAGACGAAGTTATGGTCCCCATATAAACAGTGTTATAATCCCTACATGTATATAGACAGTGGTATGGTCCCTACATATCTAGTGGTATGGTCCCTATATAGACGGTGTTATGGTCCCTACATAGACAGTGTTATGGTCTCTATATAGACAGTGGTATGGTCCCTACATATACAGTGTTATGGTTCTATATAGACAGTGTTATGTTCGTATGTAGATGTTCTTATGGTTTCTATTTAAAGAGTTATGGTCAACAAATACACAGAGGTACAGCTCTTGTTTCAATAGTGATATCGTCCCTATATCGACAGTGTTATTGTCCCCGTATATACAGAGTTATGGTCAACAGATACACAGAGGTACAGCTCTTATTTCAATAGTGATATCGTCCCTATATCGACAGTGTTATTGTCACCGTATATACAGAGTTATGGTCCATATATAGCCAGTGTTATGGTCCTTATATAGACAGTGTTATAATCCTTATATAGAAAGTGTTATTGTCCTTACATTGACATTGTTATTGTTTCTACACTGACAGAGTTATGGTAGCTATATAGACAGTGTAATTGTTCATATATTGATAGTATTATGGTCCATATATATATCACTTAAATCGTACAAACTAGACAAAAAGTCGTATTATCGATATAAATAGTCGTTACACTGAGGTAAAAGTAACAAATGACAGGAATAAGTGTTTGTGATATACATATTGGTGTAAGAGGAATGGTGTTAGTGCAAGAAGGAAATCCCGATGTGTCGCAATCACAGCATCACAGATAAATGTAGAATACGTGTTATATTAAACTACCGATAAAAAAATAATTTACGTACGCATCATGTAACGTCTTGTCATCCTCTCCAAAGTATGTCAATCTTTCGATCAGTTTTTCTATGAAAACAGTACATCTAAAATGTAAAAAATAATATAATCAACGAAAAGAGGCCCATGAGTCAAACCACGTGTTCCTTGATTTTGCGATGTTGTTTTGTAACAAAGTGTAAAAGTACAAACAACCAAATATGTCTTTTTGACTTTACCGAAACTATGTTGGCCTGTGACCAATACTTCAATACAGCAAGGAATTCTTTTGAAGGTTTTGCACTCTGGTACCCCTTATGTTGTTGATCAGACCAAGTTTCATCAGAATCCGAGTGTCTGGTTCAGAGAAGCCGATAACATTTACGCACGACGGACAAAAAGTGATCGTAATAGATCACTTGAGTGGATCTGGTGATATTTAAACTTATAAAATGTATTTTGTTAGGCTAAATTTTATATTTTCCTTATTCGTTACATATTATCAACAACTTTCCAGTTATTATAATTGTACTTGGGCTGTTTTTTTTCTATTTTCAAATTTAAATGTTTTGGATTGGTTTTTTCCCAGTAATTTATTTTTGCCAATTCTGTAAACCTACTTCAACCAAAACACATGACATACATTTGCACATTAATGTGAACGATTTTTTTTATTGACATTTCAACAACGAATGCAAAGATGGAAAGTGTTTATAGATATATTGCACTTAATTATTGACATGGGTAAGTTTTAGAACATTGTTCGGATTTCACATTGTAAAATGTTATGACTTCTAAAATTGCAATATATATACCTTTTATTTTCTTGCTCAAATGTTTGGCCCAGAAAATCGTTGTTGTCCGTAGTTGCCCTGAAGAAAAAGAAAAAAGAAGAAGGGTATGCTTTATTTATCGTTATATGTAAAGTTCACCGCGTTTTCTTACTATAATCCTCATGAATCTCACGAACTTCACAGTCTTTCCTGCTACAATTAGTATCCATATAAATTACAGTATAATGAACACGTCCATATACACAACAAGTGGAGTTCGTTGAGATTTTTTTTACAGATATTGACTGCAACTATTGTAATATTTTTACTCTTTCAATTATATTTGATAGGGTTCATTAATGCCTCGATAATGTTCTGAATGAAGTAATACAGAAGGAATTTAATGGAAGTCGGGTTTCAACTATATGTATATGTTCTAATTATTTCAAATATAAACACACACACTCCGTACAAAACTAGAGGACTTACGCAAGTAGGAAAATAAAGATGTTTAATTGCCAAATACATTCTATAAATATTGAGAAATTAATGAACTACATGTATTAATTCATCTTACTGTTTTTCCGAACCAGCTTGCATTTTATTCGTAGCACTTTTTGGTTTTGGAAGTCCTTTCGTAGCAGCAGGTTTTCCTTTCGTCTTTGGCGGCATTTTAGCAAAAATCTGTAAAAAAAGATTATATTGTATATTTCTGATTATTACAAATCCGCTACCAAATGAAATCCCCGTGTAAATGTTGTTTGCTACAAACTTAAATATAGTTGGCTGTTTGCTTATAGTTATGATTGACTTAGTATATTGTGCGATGAAAGGGAACCGTTTTACCGTTTATGTACAATGTATGTATCGCTGTAATGATGTTTTTACTTATTAAATTGACCTACATAATCATGACTGAACAAGCTATATATATATATATATATATATATATATATATATATATATATATCTTCCAGTTACATATACCACTTCACATGTTCCCTGTGTGTAACAATACATGTCTATGGTCGGTAACGTATTAGTTTAAAGGTCATAGTATTGCCACATTATTCCTTAATAAACATAGAAATATAAAAACGTAGGCAACGGTTATTTTGAGAAGGGAATATGTCATTTTCTTAATTACTTTCGATTTGTATATATGATACATAGTAGTCCATGCAGTTCACACACAAGACATACTTAAATTGATTTGACTATAGAATTGGTAGATACATTGTGTATGTGAGTTGTGAAAACTTAATGTGAAAACTTAACTCACCGTGATGATGATCCTGTGTAGATGTATTATAGCAGTAGCCTATTCCACATCATAGAGCAACAGCGTAGTGTTTCAATACTTCCGCGTCAGGATCGTAGCAACACAATGTAAACAAACAGTTAACTCCCCTAAACTACTCACCCGGAGTTATGCGGCGACCACGTGTTCCACGAAGCACACACCTGTCGTCTGCTTGTCAATGGACTAACACGACCAATCGACTACGTCCGTACGGGTGTAGATAACTTGTGCGGTAAGTATTGTGCGTTTAAGAATGGCCGTATATGGTGTCTACAAATAACTTACATAGCAGTACACATGCATGGTAAGAGGCGCTTAAACACGTCACAATGTTAGTCATTACTACGATACACTATTTAGGCACTATTTATATACATGTTTATACCTAAATTTGTCAGCACCTAATTACGGAGCGCACACACTCGAAAACCGTCAAGTTAACATAACATGTTGACCTATATGTATCAGATGCTCATATACTCCCAAATATTGAAAATTGGCTTTAGTGCAACGTGTGGAATGCAATGTAAAACTGTCATGATACTGCCCGTGTGTGCACATAATTTTATGTGAATCGGAAATAGCCATATATCTTTAATATTATAACACATATTGATATAAATTGTTTTGTTTTTGTAGGAAAGTTGATTTCGCTGTTTAATAAAATGAACTTCGATTATCCTATGTCGGGATCGCTTTGTAAAAATATTGCATTTTATCGTATGCGCACACATGCAAACCAAATGCATCTATATATCTTTGTCCCTGATTCAAATTTTTGATAAAAATAGCCATGTATTCTTTACCTTTTCACAGATTCTGATATTTCATTTTTCTGTATTTTCTCACGCAGAAACATGAATGAATGATATATATCTGATACATCAAAGTACCAATAATTTATAAAAGTGGTTTACTTCTAAATAAATATACTGTAAACGTGGTTTCATTAAACATATCAATGCATGTATTTCAATACCACTATTATATCAAAGTATCTCAACTGCATACACTGTTTCAAAGTACATTCACTACCCCTCATGCATCAAATAATTTCAATTGCAATTACTCTTTTTATTTATATGCTGATGTATTAAACACATACAGTACATGTATACATTTCACTTCAGCTAATAGTACTTTATTGATGCTTCAAACATGTATTCCAGTGCCACTAATGCATTCCTTTATTAAGTGCTTTTTCATTGTTTTTATTAATGCATTAAGCATATACATGCATGAATTTTACCTCTATTAATATTTCAACGACTTTCATCTTCAACAGCTTACCCTTTATAATTGTATGTTGATACAATAAGTATACACATGTATACATTTTTCTACCACTATTGTATCAAAGTTTGTCAACTTCAAGAACTCTGTTTTTTTATATTGATGCATTAAGGATATACATGTACATGCATGCATTTTAGCTCCACGAATGTATCGACGTATCTCGACTTAAAGTACTTTATATACTTTCATGCATGAAGCATATGCATGGATATATTTTACTGCCATCAAAGTATCAAAGTTTCCAACTTCAATAACTCTATATACATATACGCTGATGCATTAAGCATATACTTGCATGCATTTCAGTGCCACTAATTATGTATCAACGTATCTCAACTTAAAGTATTTTATATATATACACGCATGTACATGTATCACAGTGCCACTTATGTACATTGTATCCGTGTTTAGGTACTTTAAGTACTCTCTGTATATTGTGTTTTAAATGTCTATATATTCAGCATTTACATGCTTGTATACGAGCTATTACATTTATTATTGTATCAAAGTACATGTGTTTATTAATGTTTAAGGAATGATCATCTTTTCATAATAAACGATTTTATCTTGTAATAATGAGTTTCTTTCTCGTCACAACGAGATACAAATACCTAGTAGTAGCTATAACGTGCTATCAATTCGTGATAACGAGATAAGATATCAAAAGAATACTAATTTAGCAGATGATCTAACACGAGCGTTTCTGTAATAATTGGTTTATTAAACTAGCTTATTGATTTAAAAGAAAGCAATGATATGATTTAGATATATATGCTAAAGATGGTATGTGCTACTCGTCTTGGCTGAACTGCTTCCAAAATAGTTTTTCGGCCGGTTCCTATACAGGTGACCAGTTATCAAATCTCATGTAGAGCGGTTTGCCGGTCAATATCGATATTTGAATACAGCCTTTAAGATAATCTCCTACACTTTACCGGTGATAGATATTGTAAAGTATTTTTATTTGTTTATAATCTTTAAACGTCAAATTATGTTGTTTTGGTCAGTATGATGGTTTCTCAAGATATACTTTTAGATTTTTGTTGAATTTTTTGACAATATCTCAAGCGCGGCGTTCAGATTGTATAACCCTACATAACTCGGATCTTGTCATTATGACGTCATTACAAGTAAGGCGTCACAATTGTAATTGCATCGTTTGCGATCAACGCCTGATGATGGCTGTGTAATGTTATATGTAATAGAATGTATGTCATTCATTTTCAGTAACACACTCATTTCACTTATGTTAATATTGGACATCACCCCCCTCCCCCCTTCACATAGCAAGAACGGACTTCCCTGTCCCTTTTAACGTCATATCTAGTAATGCAATAACATGTTACAATGAACATCCAAGTAAATCAGTAATACATCACTCTCTACACTAAGAGAGATCTTCCAGAGTGGGACACATAAGTAAAAATGAAAACATGTATATGCTTAATTCATTTACATAGAAAAAAATATTTAATTATTATCAGCGAATTTTCTTTGGTACATTAATACAAGTGATAAACAAAAATGTATATGCTTAATGCCTCATCATATTAATAAATAGATTTCTTGAAGTTAAAGGTGAGATACGTCAATACATTAGTGGAAGTGAAATACGTGCAGGTATTTGCAATTTGCCCATATATCTTTTTTATGTAATACGCATCCAACCAACATTTGTTTGTGATGATCCAGTGCCAATATTGGATCATACTTTTGTTATTACTTATAAGACCTATATATAAAGAACTTAAATTTTATATACGTTGATATATTAGTGTCACTGAAATACATATTTGTATATACGTAACGCAACAATATATACAAAGGAAGTTTTATGTAGTAATTATTAAATAGTACTTATGCATCGATATATTACTTGAAGTGAAATGCATGCAAATTCATGTTTAATACATCGACTTATGAATATGAAGAGTGATTGCAATTGAAATAAAAGTACAGAAAGTATAATATATAATCAACATAGGTGTTATTGGTTTATGTCTACACCCGGTTTTCAGATGTGTGCGCAAGCACAGATGCGGTTTTGTTTGTTTGTTTTGGGTTTAACGTCCTCGTTCAGCCAGGGTCATTACAGACGGATGCCTTAATTTGACATCGCCGGAAAGAAAAGTAGAAAAGTAGAAAAGTAGCAAAGAAAGAAAATAGACGGTAAAGGCAGGAAATAAAAAGATCCCAAATGTTGCAACAGGGTAGCAGATCAACTTTTGTCTCTTTCATATTTTCTCACAAAAGGAAATCCCATGTTCTGCATTTCTTTCACGTTCCCATTAACAAAGGACAAAAAAACACCTCTCTAGATTCTGCAGGGTGGCCAATATTAGTATCCTCTTATAATCATGCAGGCCTATAGTTTCTCCGAACATTGGTTTGCAAATGTGTTACCTCATCTGATATATAAATTGTATACATTTAGGAAGATTCGTTTACACGAACACATGGTGCCCTCTATTTCATCAGGAGCTACTACAATACGAGTGTTATATATCTTCCATAATTGATGCATAAAACATACACATGCATATGCTTAATGCTATTTTGATGCATTACGATGCGTTGATGCAGTAAATAAGCTGCCTAAAAAATACCTATTAGCATTATTAAGGTATCCGACAATACTTCCCAACTGTATATTTTAACATTTGAAATATTTCAAATGCTTCGTCTCACTGCAGCAAAGCGAAAGTAATGCGCTGTCATGTTGTATATAACACATGTACTTGGCTTGTGTACCTGCACCGGTCACGTCATGCACGTGGTATGATAAATATATCCATATATACATAATTAACAGTTAAATACACAACTAAATGTAATAATGCATATATTATTTGTTTGTTATATATTTAGGTATTTATTAATTATCTAATCCCATTACTTGTATTTAATAGACGCCATATGAACATTTCTATTAACCGTTAATTAAACTGCATTTAATCGACCCATAGTGCGATGCAATAAATAAAAAATAAATAATAAAGAAGCTAGCATTTTTTTATGTAATGTACATGCAGTTACAGAAAAAAACTAATTGTTTAACAATAATGTGTTAATCCGGAACCTTACACCCGGTAACCGCTTTCCAGAGAAGATGCCCCGAATGTCAATAACTATTGACACTCGGAAGATTTTAGAGACGGCCTTTTTATACTGTCCAAAGTAAAGCCCTACACATTTTACCCTAACCCTTCTGTCTTCTTTTTATTGAGAATTTAACCGGAGTATTCACCATACTCACTTTTTTTATTCAACATAATATGGAATTCCGCTGACATCTTTACTTCTTCTTGATCTAATTGCCATGATTTCGACCGCAATATAAAACATCAAAGTTGAATTGTGAATGTTTGTGATAGCCACCCATCATTTGATATACACCTTGGAATATTTCTGTACAGAGCTTTAACAAACGTTTGTCATGGCTTCTAGCATAAAGGTCAATTCCATTGAATCGAACGCCTTCGAGAAATCAGAAAATGGTAATGCACCATTAATTTGTATTTTGTCCGTATAGTCAATCATGTTGGATTTGTCTTATATGTATCTATTTTTTGTATCCCATTTTGTAGAACTAATTTTAGACCCTGGGCTAATGCTTTCGCAGCTGTTTTGTATTCCACATTTAACACGGCAATCGGTTGTTAGTTTTCTAATTGAAACAGATCCCCCTTTTTATATTAATGGTAAAACACCTTGTTTCTGCGACTGTGACTTCATTGTCATCTCCGCTATTTAAAGAATGAACTACCATATCGATTATTTATTCCCAAAATGCTCATTATTTTTTTTAATGTCATTCTCTTTTTGGGTCGCAGATGTATATAGCTTTTTATAGTATTTTCTTTCTATTTCTAGAATTTCTGTTTGTTTTTTTTCATAATATTTCTCTCATAGCCTACAGTTCGATATACAGCATATGAACCACCATAAGGAACACGTTCCACCATACATAATTTGATTCGCTTTACAGCATGTGAAACAAGTTCCACAATACAGCTCACTGTCCGCCAAACGTACAAATTAAAACTTACCACTTAACCAGACAATACTGTAGGACCACATTACTCTCAATCTGATGCAACTGATAATAACCCTATATACAACACAGACCTTCAAAGTAAGCACACAATTAACTGCTGTTCACACATAATAGCATGGCCACAAAGGTCAATACAAAGTTACATGTAACAAAGAACTGAATTGTTTATTATTGCCAACATAGAACATATTTACCATACAGATTAGAGTTCACGAAGAGCGCAAACATATGAAATCCCACATTCAACATCATGACTATAGAGGCTCTAACAAAATAAATAGTAACAACTAAAAGTTTGACACGTAATCAGTCTTGGACCCAAATATAATAAGTAAATCTTCTTTCCGAAGACCAATACCAGCTCATCAAAACAATTAAACTCCATCAGTAACACTATTAGGACACCGACCAATCATATGACTCTACAACTGTAGCATATCCGTTTTCTATGAGACTGTTTCCTAGTTGCAGGACACAACGTGTTATTGGCAAATGCCTCTACTTTGGAAATCAACAGATTGACACCTTTAAGACTTGACGTTTCCCCGGGCCAAAACTTTTTACTAAACCTTCCTTCTGGTAACCCAGCCGCAATGTTTCGTCCTGCTACATTGGTTGGTGCAAACAAACATGTTTCCTAAATGAATAGTCTTCTGTGCCCGCTATGAATTGGTCAACAATAAGTTCCACTCGAGAGCCAGAATCATATTGACAATAACCTTTCCCTAGCCAAATCTTCCAAGCAAAAACCATACTCTGACAAGGTGTTAGATGCAAGATAAACTCTGTACTTGAAATTATTCTTGTAAACTGCGTCTAAACCTGAAGGTTCAAGCCGATGCAATAAAGCAACTCTGATCTGAGCAAAACTACCTAGCGGCTTCTTAAGTCAAACCATACAGAATACTTCTAGCACTACCATCTAAAGACGTAGCTAATTGGGAGGCTTTCTCTGAATCACTCACTCGATTTCATTAAGAGACCTGGTCAAGATGAGCGAAGAAATCTTCAATTGACTTAGAACCATCATATCGTTGATATTCCTTCTCTTTCCATACACAGCTACCGCCAATACAACATGAACTGCTAGGTACACTCGAGATACATCCCAAACCTGTACTAACAACGTAACACGAACTCGTCACAGCACTGCTGATACAACCTGGCTGAGTTGTAGCACTGGTAGATGATACATGTACATATACACTTTCCATGAAAAAGAGTGATACCATGTATAAAAACTTAAACAAAATGATCACCGAGGGTTGATTACGGCCCCAATTCGTTACAGGATTAGACTCCGCCACTGTCGACCAAGGTTCAATTTGGTTGTCCTCGAGCTTCTCTGTTTAATACCGTGCTCTTTACACAAAGCTCAGTGTAAATCAGACAACTCCTCCTTTAATAAGCAGAAGACCCCTAAAGCTTAAACTTTGTTCCAGTCAGAGTTATTAACGTTATGATTATATTCTAGACTGCATATTCAGTAAATGGTGTAAGAAAACGTTGCATAATTTACAATTATAAGTGATATGCTTATCTTATTCTTTATTCTCGATTACATTACAGGATTATACATCATGTTATTGCATTACATGTACACTATTCTACATCTAGATGTTTAATAATTTTTCATCTCATTAATTACAAAATCATTACGATACATATCATGTGCAAGTATTAGGGGAATTAACTATCATTTATCCCTGTTACAGGTATATATACACTACAAATGTACCATCATTGTTGAATTGAGGTGGGGGGGGGGGGGATATAGAGTTTTTATCTTAAATTCCTCATTCTCCTCTCCCCCGCCCTTTGAAAAATGGGAATCAGGAAGCTCTGCGTTGTTATCTGAAGGCCTTTGAAAACAATATTACTTTTTTTCTCGAAATCGAATAAAATATTTAGAAATCCATATAAGGATTTTGGAATGTCTGTTATGAAAGCTGCAGCTACGCACCTGGTACATGCATGGAATTTTGCTCCACAACGTTAGGCAATTGACCTAAGTAATCTTACCTAAAACTTACTGGTACAGTACATCCTGTTTGTTCACATTTCTCGTATTTAAACTGAGAAACCAGTCTTTACGACTCTGTGTTCGGCGGTAAACACATTGCCCAATGGAACGCTTTAAATATTTGATAAGCAAAGCACTATCACTAGAACTCCCTACCCCCTCAACCCCTTTCGCTCGGTGATTTCGTGAAATAATAGACCGAACTCTGCAAAGATTTGATATATACATGTATACAATTTTCTTTTTATTTGAAATAGAGATAATTGTCAATAATGTTATTATGAATTTGATATAAAACACCTTTATATTATATATATAACGTACACAGGACGATATCTAGTCCAGACAAAGGCAGCTGGTGAGTATAAGAAGAAATGATGCAGGATTTTGACAAATAGTATATTCAGATTATTCAATATTGATATACTGAATCAGACACTATACATTAACCAGGTAGATGTTTTTAGTCACCCCTTGGGGAACCCCAGTGGGTATGATTTTGACATCTGTTGCCGAACACTTTGAAGAGCGTTCGTGTGGCTCCAATAGCGAAAATAAAACATGATTAGCTATTTAAAACTACTCTTGGCGAAAACGTCAACGAGGGGCTCTTATTCAAGTTACTGTCGACAATGTATAACACTTTGGCGATAACTGTTTCTAGAGCAATTGTTTCAGGTAAATTTAGCCCCACGACATCACTGTGTACTGCGAAATGAAATCATTTGCAGTGTTTGTGTTTTATAGTCATAAAACATAGAAATTTAATTTTCTTCAAGAAAATCAACCACATGCTTTCTTATTATATCCATGTGTTTGCATGTACAGCTGGTCATTGTTAGACCATTTTGATTGATACAATTTGTTTAGGTGGACATCTGTCAGTTGTAGCTTTGTCAATGATTTATTATACATGTACTGAAAATGATCATACAGGAGATGGGATGACTTTCATGTCATTTTGACATATTTCTGGTTTGTTTTGTTTTGAGAACACAGTATCTGCTGTCCTATACAATCAGAAGAAAAATGGTGGAAAAGGCTGCAAAAGGCGATGCCTTTGCCTAATGCGATTGTATTTAAATGCATTAAATTGAATTACACATAAACATCTTCACTACAATACGGAACGACAGACACAGAAAACGGAAATGGAGTTTATTTATACGTTAGAAGTGGCTTTACAACAAAAGACCAAATAACAAAACTAAATCTGACCGGATAAAGATTCAAATAAATCCTTGCAGCAGTTTGTTAGAAAAGTCCAAACGATTGGTTTTGAGGTTTTAGTAGTTTTGAAGAATTAATCATGGGATGTTAAGGCCCTAAAGATACTTTAACATTTGTCCTGGGAATAAAGGAATTCATTTTTAAAAATTACACCGTATAAGGAAATCCTCTTAAAGTGAAACAAATGTTCACTGGTTTTACCCGAATCTCAACAATTTCTGTGCAACATCCATGAAAAAAAAGTCAAAACGGTGCTTAAAATACAAGTTTCAGTGATCAATTTGCTGTTTATTGTACGAGGACACACATCAACTCCGTCTTTACACGTCATAAAACCTTGTAGGTTCGGTCTATGAAGAACGTCAGAAAGGACACATACATCGACAAACTGTTTAACATTGATTGGTACACGTTTTCCTCCATTACTCACGTAAACAAAGCCTGAGAAAGACATTGCAAGACTAGTTTCCACCTCATGGACAACGTTACGGCTTTAAATTTAATCTGTATAAAACAGCGAACGGATCTTTGGAAGAACGGAGATATCTTGGAAGTATCATCTATTATATGCAATTAGTTTGTTTTATGCTATTTCTATGATTGCCGGTCGTCTGGTATTATGGCTTAAGCCACAGGTTTAAACAATAATCCACATGTTTAATGTTTCTGGCGAAACATGTCCAAGTTGAATATCAGAACAAGTCAATGAACTCCATACATACAATACAATTAAGGAGTTCTTCTCTATACTTTTCGGTACTTTGTGCAAAATGTTAGACAGAGACAAATGTTTTAAAATAGTGTCAAGCCTTGGAATTGTTTACCTTCTGCTGTCAGGTCTGTGAGCAACAGAGCAAGTTAAAACAAAGAAGAGTAAAAGCATTTTTACAGCATTGCTCTGACATAAAGCACATACTTTTATCTTGTTTGATGGTTACATTTACATTTAGTTTACCTAATAGACAACCTCTACATCATTTTGTTATGAGTGTTATCCAAACGTTCAATTGCATATTTTGCTGAGACAGACATTGTTTTTATGTTAGGAATAAAGAATTCTAACGTGAATTACTGTGATATTAAATTGATGTCTAACAATTTAGATCCTACATCTTATGCTGAAATTTTTTATGAATACTTGTGATGATATGCGATAGCCAATATTTATGTGAGAATGATACAAGACACTCGTAAAAGCTGTTTACAATATGTTTATTCCTATTACATGTATATGTTTCATGTTAAGTACCACAGTGGAAATTAGGTTACGACCTTTCAGTGGTATCCCGGTAAAATAGGAAATGGATTGTCCATGTACTATACTTTTAAGTATTAATGCAATGCTTTACCAATAAAACTATCTATCTAATCATATAATCTGCGTCGTGCCGCTTTCTAACCTGAATTGATATTTCACACTGAAAGAGTTAATCAAGGTTTTCGTATGATCCACAGTAAACAACCTGGTACAACTCGTCCTATCTCCAGATGTTAGTCGGACAAATCCCACAAGCTTGACTTACAGCCATCATTTGGTTTCTCAGTTCTGCAGACGATATAAACAATAAACAACGGCGTCATACTTTATTTTATTTTATTTTTATCAATCAAGAGCAGCGAACCACTATAGAATGTTGCTTTCATGGTAACCGCAGCGGAACATTTGTTGCGTTTATGTTGATTTTGTTTTGTGTGTTAACAGATGTTAAAATATATACAACATATATGGGTGTTCTCTAACTAGACAAAGAAAATTTATTCCACAGTAAGTATGTTTAGATTTACTAGTTAAGGAAGGGCTATTAAGAGCGTTGCACATGCATGGTTGGCGGGTACATACCTAAAAGCACATGCATTATCTTCTTATAATGCACGGTTACTAACCGACGAAAAGTGATGTTTCACCACGGACGTTACTATTTGGCGGGAGTTGTAAAACTGCAGGACAACCAAACAGTTGATTAGTATAATTTATGATTAATCTATCATCGACGAGTTTGAATACTGGTGCTTAATAAAGTATTGCATATTACAGAATATTTCAGGAATAAGTTCTATTGAGTACAATGAAATATTCGTCATCTATTCAGTTTTGTCGTGCTTAACTCGAATTATCAGCTCATATACAGATTTACATAGAAAATGATCCCCTAAATGAACAGTAGACGGATCAAAGATACAGATCACTGAACATTTGAATATCAGTCTGACCTTACATGGACAATATTTACCTTTTTGTCTGATTAACTTCGATACAGTAAATTATAATATCATTACATTTTTAAATTGCAATAAAGCTTCTAGTGTGATTTAGTGGTTGGCACATTTTAACTTTGGATAACTGGTTCTAATCATAAGATGGTCGCAGTTCCTTTTGGTGAGTTTAGAGAGCGTCTCGCGTGACAATGTTACAGCACATCCTTACTCATGTACTCGTTATACAAATGCATCATATATCCACATGACGATATGATACAAATGTGTATGCATATGACATTTTATATATACATGATTTACAAATACAAATATTTTATACAATAATTCATATAATAAAAGCCTAACACCTGATGCATTTCCCAAAAATGAAATGTCCGCTGTACTTGCCTAACTCCTTGAACTTGATATTCTCATAAAAGACCTTGTCACATGTCTTTCAGCAGTTTTCTAGTACCACACACGTTACTGCATCATGGTTTGCCTTGGGCCACGCCCTTGCCAAGTATAGGCCCTCCTTTGTGAAGATGCAAGACTGGCCATACTACATAGTCAAGCCGCTTGCCTTTCTTTGTGTAGGGTTTATACAGATCCTCGTCGAATATTTCTGGTGGCTTCATTGAAATGCAAACCTTGGGGTCCTGAACGGTCATGAGCCAGCACACGAACACGCACCTCTTCATGTACGCTTCCGTCTTTGTTCCTACCTTAATGTTTGCGTCTCTCTTCGCCTCTTTCGCAAAATCCTGAAACAATATGTAGATTGTTTTGTTCTCATTTTAAGCCTCTCATGGTCTGCAAACAAATTAAGTAATACATATCTACACGGTAGATATTGGTTAAATAGTAGACCTGTAAAGATAATATAACAATATATTCATTGCGCAGCAGATTAATTTTGTTTCCTCCAAGGAAAAGACGATCCTTCCATGGACCAATATTTGTGCTTTCATGCAATCTTTCAGTCATTTTTTTTTTTTATGCGCAATGGTTTCTGGCAACTACATCAAACATATAAAAGCTATATAAAACAAATATTAAGGATAACTCCTCTGCAATGTTATAGAGGGACTTACAAGCACCTTGTAGCTGTCCCCGAATATTACTTTTTGTTCTAGAATATTTTTTTTTTTTTTTTTTTTAAATATTTACTGCTAATGCGTCCTCAATAAACGAAATGACCAATGTACAGTAAATATGCGATACTAACTGCATCCACTTAATGTTTACATCTTACCGACGCCCTTTTGTTTCGTAAGTCTCGTAACTATATATTATTTACCTGCTATAGGTATTTGACGACATGTACTGCCAACCTTTTCCGGTAGTCCTTGTTGGTTTGGTTGATTACCTTTGGCATCGTCTACAATATTGCCCAAACAAATATAGGAATGTATTACATGAAAAATCATACATGATGACTATCTTAGGCAGTCCAATCATGTAATAATTAACGGAGAGGGAGTGTAAAGAATTGTAGTTAAGCATGACACAGCATTGAAAACCTTTACATTCTGAAATACACACAAATTCTGTATGTAGTGTACGTAGAAAAGTGCAAAGGTTTAATGTACATGTTTTTGAATGTATGAAATATTATGTATTGTAATAGACAAAAATATTTATTTGATATTAAATCAGTTTTAAGCAAGCTTCTTTTTTTGTGCAGTCAGAATTTGTATTCATTAAAGATATATATGTGCAATAAAATATATACTGGGTCTCAATACTACGGTGGTCATTTAAGACATGCACACTTTTATTTTCTGCACTATTTATCTCGAGCGCTCGACTTATTGTCTCGAACATTCGACATATTTTCTCGAGCAGTCGACATAACTTCTCGAACGCTCGACTTATTCAACCTATCTGCATTGTACATAACACGTTAGAATCGTACGCACGAATAAGAACACCGCAAAATGGTGCATAATACATTTCGGAACTACATTAGCCTATACATATCAATTTTCTAAAATTAATATGAGGGTAATATCATTTTTATATGTAATGCAAATGTGTGTCATAGTACAACGACGTCTTAATTGGACGTTTGAAACCCACACTAAAATCTTGACCTGACAGAAAATCAGTGTTTCAACCGTGACAGCGAATGTGATATGTTACCCTCTCCTCTCACTCCATTGATGTTCTTTAGAGGAGAAGAATGTTGTGCTTAATGTATGATATGACAATCAAGTTAAAATGGGATCATGATACATGTAGTCCGTCTTTGCGTATTGCAGAATTATCTGCTCTTGTGAGCAGGTATTGATTGTTACGTCATTTGTTTGTGAGTGTAACGTCATCAATTTTTGAGAAACCGACGTAATTTTCTCACACAAACCAATGACGTAACAATCAATACTTGCTCACAAGAGAAGATAACTCTGCAATACACAAAAACGGAATACGAGCTATTACTTCTATTATTGTACCAAAGTACATGTGTTTATTAATGTCGACTTTATAGTGATATCTCACTGAAATGCCATGCCGAAGGCACAAAGCACACCATTCCGCCCGGTCACATTATACTGACAACGGGTGAACCAGTTGTTGCCATTCCCCTTAATGGTGAACGTTAAGCAGGGAATAACAACTACAATTTTTCAGGATTTTAGTATGTCCCGGCTTGAGAACAGAACCCATGGCCTTCCACCAATGGGCGAACGATCAACATTCAAGCCAAAAGTGAGGTGTTGCCAAGCAAGGCGCTAGGAAATAAAAGGTAACTAGAAATTGAAAGACATATAAATATCCCATATATTGCATTGGGTGCAGCAGATTGATTTTGGTCATTTTTGTGTCCCCAACTAGCGGACACCAAAGCAATACTTCTTACTTGTAACAGACATTATGACTTGTCTAGAGATAATATTTCCTTTTGTGAAATGTATGCCTACAGAACTCGGCGACAATTGGAGGATATGAATCGATAATCAGTCAAAACGAAACAAAAAAAAGAGATAAAAAATGCCGTTTTCAATTGATGCTCAACACCATCCAGCTTCTCTACTGTCAAATCTTAAATGTGTCTTACCCTTCCTTTCTCACAGAAATATGTATTATTATTATATTTTTATTTTATTTCAATAACAACGTAAAACAAACTTAAACTAATGTCATTAAATAGTCCACCAGGGAACCTATCATTCTTATATATGATTACACAGGGGAAAGCAACAACGCGCAAATACGACGGCAACCGAGCAAACACTTATCTCTCTCCCTTGACGTCTTATTCTTGACCCTCGATGTCATATCCCTTGCCTCGACGTTGAATTCTGACCTTCTGGTATCGTTGCACATGGACGTTGAGTTTTATCTATGACTTAATTGGTTATATGACTAAACGTTACATTATAATTTTTAACGTTTCAAAAATTTAAAGATCGAGACTGAGCTGCATTATGACGGATTGTACATGAGTTGAGAAGGCATAACAATGCATAGACAATAAGAATGTTTCATAATTTTGTAGACTGACCAACACAATAAAACCCCCCAGATCATATTAGTTGTCGTACGATTGCTTTCTTGCAGTTCGAGTGAAAACAGAGTTGAGAAGGCAGTACTAGTACTAGTAAGAAGCGGCTCAAAACTTTATACCCAACTTCGCAATCAGGAAATAGTTGTTCAATGTGACATTTGACCTTTGAAACTTGAACACCAATGACCACCAAAATTTCACTACACTTACCACAATACACAACCGGATAAGATTTATTATTCAAGAGATTAATTATGGAAATACAAAACCCAATGCCGATAAACTTGAAAAGATTCTTTCATGTAGGGACAGGTTTGCCACAACTACTAACTACTAATCCTACGCCACCTGGCTGGTATTTCCCTATATATGTGTTTAAGCCTGCGTGTGTGCTGGAAATGTAACGTGTGTTCTATTTGTAGTGGGATCGAGCTTCCAAAGGCATCATTTATAGTGCCACCTCACCTGAATGCTACAGCACAGATACCGCAACATCCATCCCAGACCAATTTATACTCCACCTGGGTTGTTGGAGTTGTGTGGACAGGAGAAAAATACTTTCTCTGAATAGCCATGCGTACGACAGCTTCATGAATCGGCCCCCGGCCGCCTACCTGGAAGGTCGGAGTGTTAACTATATGTTAATGTTAATTATAAGCTAAACGCCCTTTACTTGTAAAGCTTTCCGACAAATAATGATATATCACGAAATGTTGACATTTTAAAGATGCTGTGTGTAGTAATTTGTAGATCAAATCGACATAAGTTATGTCGATTTATTTACATTAATTACAACAAAGAGAGGTCCATTCACGTTTCCGTACATCTCCCCTGCTATCACGATTTCAATACAATACTATTATGAAGCGATTCATACGTAAAGTCTACGTAAAGCGCCCGAAATAATATGTCGAGCGCTCGAGAAAATATGTCGAGCGCTAGAGATAGTATGTCGAGCGATCGATCTCGAACACTCGAGGTAATAAGTCGAGCGCTCGAGATAATATGTCCAACGCTCGAGTAGTTATGTCTAGCGCTCGAGATAGTTTATGTATAAAATAGCATTGTGCATGTCCTAGATGTACCACCGTACAATACATATACTTGTTTGAAAAAATGAAATATTTGTTTAAAAGTTTTTTAATTGTAGGTGTCTAGTTTTATTCATTATGCATTCGATATGTTCTAGAGACTCAGGTCAGTCTAGTATGTACAAACCCCCTGTGCTGTTACAAGGGTTTTGGAGTCGGACCTTCTAGCCTAGTACTAAGCAGGAATGCGATAGCATGATGCACACGATTGTTAACTGTTTAGTGCTGAGATATGCAAAGTTCCAAAAAAGGAAGACTAACAAAATGTTATCAATAATGTCACTTTTTTAGAAGTTAAAACTGTCATTTAATTAAGATCCCTTGGAACTCTTAATTATGTTTTTATTTCGGATATATATTTGTGTTAATAATTCTAAATGATCTCTGTAAGTAACAGAAATGATGCAGAAAATTGAGAATCCAACTTATCCATTGTGTGTGTGTTTTAAATGCATATATTCCTCAAGTTCTAGTGCAGATTTGCATATTGAACAATATTTATTGTTAACCTGTACTTTTTATGACAAACATATCTTGTATGTATATGCTGATCGAATCGGTGTAATTCATAGTTATATTGTGATAATTAACTCTCAAACCTCATGTATGTAATTGTCAAAACTCATTATTTCATTCCACAATTTGAAATTTTGCATTTGTCATGACACTTTGATAATTACTGCCATAACCCTCTGTTGAGTATACACATGTATACGTCTATATTTGTCCATCATCCAATATTGTGATATGCGACATAACCTCAATACATGTTAAACAATAATTCCATTAAAAACAGCGAGAACGTCGAGCATGTTGATATCAGTAATAAAGTATCAAGTATCATTATATATCGGCTGCACACATGGAATATTGTAGTCAACAGCGAAACACATGTGAATATTCATTCATTATTTTATATAAATATGTATGTCAATGAAGCATAGCTGTTCTAAGTATACTTTCTTTAATTTTAGCAAAAACTAGATATTCCCTGCTTAGAAGTAGAAAATAATTATGTTGTGTAAACAAATACACTACGAGCAGGATATATAGGAAAATGATGAAGTAAATTAGATTGTTTGTGCAATGTTTAGTCCAATGTCAACCATGCACATTCAAAATTCATGTTGCAAAATACAATCAGACCTACTACATTTTCAAATTTCATTTTTTTTTCAAAATGTTCAATACAATTTTCACAATGTTTATGTGACAAACTCTCTATCCTCTGGATTCTGGTCGTGTGTATTTTGTTCAGTTATTATTAATTTTATTTGCCTATGCCATTGATTAGAACTCCTACGATATTAAGCAACTATAGCCCTTTTTATAAGATCAATATATGCAAAGTCTTTCAAACATTAAGAAAACAATTGTTATCTTATTGTAACTGTTTTTTTCATTATTTTTAAACAAACTTTTTACATTGCAATTATTTCAAACCTTCAAAGAATAGAAATCTCATTTTTTTTCATTTTAATGAACAACTCCTTTTCTATAGATAGTGTTCATGTCAAAAAGCTGCCCTTTTTTGACTATCCATCCTTAAAAAGTTCTTGTTATTGCTATTGTTTTGCTATATGTACTGTATGAATATTTCTCACATTTTATTTGTACACATTCTTGGTTGCACAACTTCTCCTGCTGTGTTCAGCTTTTAATGAAATGCAACTGATGTAGTCAGCACAGTCTTTTCTTTTGCTACTTCTACTTCTTCCAAAATACTGCATCAATATGAATGATACTTCGTACACAGAACATTTACATTGTCTGAATTTTATATGGTATACGTTTTGATTAACGTCCCCTTATTATAGAGTAATGTTCCGATGTTTAAAAATGTCTGCCCTACTCCTTAAAGTACAGCACTGATTGAAACTAAACTCGGGTTACTAGACATTTACCTTACACTACATGTTTTGCTGAGTGAAGCGCCTCAAAACGTTTATTCGGGATTGTACTTTTGCATGTTCGAAAGTGTGTAGTATATACAATTGAATGATACAATCGCTACCATTAGTTTGTCTCTATTCGGTTGTGTAACTCACCTCAGATGAGCTGAGCTCCTCAGAGAATCCACTAAGAGTCCTGTTGATCTTATCCATGAAACGATCTGCTCTGTATAAGCAAAACTTGTACGCATCCTATTTTGACAAATTAAAAAGCGTGTTTACAATTCCAATATTTGTTTAGGATTCTGAAAGCGTAGTATTCAGGATTCGATTAGATTTTGTTTATTTTCTATTTTTTCTTGTTGGAACTTACAAATGAGTTAAAAATATGTTACCTGATAAAAAGAAATTCTTAGTTACTAAATAATCCAAAATTAATAGAGCTTTTTCACGACCAAGGAAGTAGAGAGGGAATCGGTTCTTTTATTTCGTCTATTCGACAACGCTCCTAAAGCTTTATGTTCGTCAAACAATGTCCCTGGTATCCTATGAAATAGTTTTCTAAATTAAGTTAAAAATCACAATGCGGTTTTTTGTTTGTAAAGAGTTCCCTGATTGTACTTCAAGACGTTTTTGTAACACGTTTTCTAATGAAATATATCTCACACAAATATCTACACAAGCAGTACGTATTAGAACTTGTATTACGTGATAAAAACACAGATGTAATTCACACACAAAATTACACAAACAATGCGAAGTAGCACTTGTATCACGTGATAACTATACAGATGTAACTCATACACAGTACTTGTATCACGTGATACAAATATAGATCGATGTAACTCACACACATATTTACACAAACAATACGTGGTAGTACTTGTATCACGTGATATCAATACATATGTAAATCACATACATACTTACACACACAATCTCCAGTAGTAGTTTTATTACTTTTGTCTCATCTGATATTATATCTGTCATCTCCTCCATTGCGTCCGTCCATTCATTATCATACAAATCGGAAAACTTTTCTCCGAGACTCAAGGGACGGGTTGGATCACTGAGGTCTGCGATTGCAGGGTCGTTGTCAGTTAGCTGCGCTCCATTCCTTAATAGTAATAGTTATGTTAACAAACAAAAGGGCAAAATTGTATGAAGTAAAAGAAAAATACAGAAATCATTAAAAAAGACAAATAATAAATAACAAAAAACAGAAACAAAAACACTTGAATGCTTTCCATTCCTCTATGCGTTCGATGTACATTTATCTACCTGACATATCCAACACGACATGCACAAAGAACGGGAAAAGATGCATCAAACCAAGAGGAACAACCTCTATACGGGATATAAAATGTTTTGCTGCATCACATACCTGTTTTGCTGAAAATCAACTTCTTCTTTTCCTGACTGTAAATTCACCGTTATTTCTTTTGAGTACCTAATTAGTACAATGCTTTAACGAACCGTTAACTTTTTACGTTTAGTGACATCAATCTGTTGCTGTTCACTTCACCCCAAAAGCGCAAATACATTGATGATGGTCAATATTCTATATAACTTGCAGTATTTATACATGTATGTATTGATTGATTGGGCGATTAAAAGCATTGTAGGACGTTATAATGCAGTATCATGTTTTAGTTTACCAGTTTACCAGACTCTCGAGTTCTACATCCCAGTTAACTAAATACAAATAAATGTACGAACTGTTCTCTGTTCTTCGAATATTTTCTTTCTTTTAATTGATAACAGAAATGAAGAAATATGTCGGGCTTTTTCAATTTGTTAATGGCCAGACATGTTACCGGTACTCTTTTATATTCCCTCCATGTAATTAGTTTTAGCTTACGAACATTTCTGTTTTCAGTTCTGCATTTTCTTTCTGAAGCGATTTCAATGTCTCTCTCTGCTTCTCGCTGGAAACACAACAATTCCATGACAATCATTATGCGTAAACGACATGAGATGGCTAGATATGCATCCCAACAATCAACTATAAAACGTTTAAATACATGTTTTAAACAGTTTCAACGGGAACACTATCAACGCTCCATAAGTATATATAATACAATGCGTGTGTATTATTATTTTCATACAACAAAAGAAACAGAAGATCTATCTATTGGTTCAGAAGTCGAACATCGACCAATGTACTTGTACCTTCGCATGACGTTGAGTACCACATTGTAACAACACATAAGCTGATTTCTCTTTCGTATCAGGAATCTTACATCTACTAAATGTGTTCTGCAGTCTAAGTCAATGATATGAAATCACATTTACATCCTTGTTACTAATTCAGGAATGATATAACAGATTTCATTATCAAGATAAAGTAACATTGTGAACATACTTGTCCTTTGTAAGATCTGACTTCTCTCTCTGCAATTGTTCTACTTGTACCTCCACTCTTTTCCCTCTAGAGATGTTACAATATAATAATTGGTTGAGTACTTTATTTATAACTGAACAGATAATTATCCGATATTGAACTGATGAAGAGATATCATACAAATTGTAACAAGAGGCCCATAGGCCTTAACGGTCACCTGAGTCCTACATTATTTATTTTTGTTGTCGAAATATGAAGTGGAGATATTGAGGTTAATCATCCCTACCAATTTTAATAAAACATATTTAAGAATAACCTTAAGTTAAATTAGTCAGGACCATGAGTTGATTATTCCTAGACCGAGTTTCAGTTAAATCGGCCTATTAGAACTTGGTTTTTAAGTTTGAAATAGTTTTTCTTCAAAATGGCGGCTGAAGCAGCCATATTGGATTGTTTTATCAGCACGGAAAAAACACTTTGTAAGGACCATGACTTGATCATTCCTACCAAATTTAAGTCAAATCGACTCAGTAGAACTTGATTTAAAGTTTGAAATAGTTTTTCAAAATGGCGGCTGTGGCGGCCTTATTGTATTTCTTATCGAACCGACAAATAACAACACTTTGTCAGGACCAAGAGTCAATCATTCCTACCAAGTTTCAGTTAAATCCGCCCAGTAGACATTGAATTTAAGTTTGAAATAGTTTTTATCAGAATGGCGGACATGGAGGCCATATTGGAGTTTTGATCGACCCAAAACATAACAACACTTTGTCAGGACCATGAGTTGATTATTCCTACCAAGTTTCAGATAAATACGCCCAGTAGAACTTGCATTTGAGTTTGAAATAGTTTTTCAAAATGGCGGCCGTGGCGAACATATTGGAAATCTGATCAATCCAACAAATAACAACACTTGGTCAGGACCATGAGTCGATTATTACTACCAAGTTTAAGTTCAATCGGCCAATTAGAACCTGACTTAAAGTTTGAAATAGTTTTTCAAAATGGCGGCTCTGGCGGCAATATTGGATTTCTGATCGACCCGTGGAAGAAGAAGAAGAAGAAGAATAACGTTTAAGAATAATGTTACTGTGACCCATGACATGACCTTTGGCCTTTACTTTTGCAAATGTTTGGCTGGGGCATATCTTACTATTACACCAGGATTGACTAGATTTGGTGTAGAAGGACATCTTAGGATTGCGGAGTAAACAGTGCAAGAATTTAGTGACTGTGACCTATGAATTGACCTTTGACATTTACCTCGACCGGAGTATATTTTTATACTATTTTACCTGGAGTAACCAGACTCTGTGAAAACATTATTGATGTGAACACATTTCCATTACTCTGCTTATTTTTTTATTTCACAAACTAAGCTATCAGAATCTATGCGTTCTTGATACTGTAGGGAACCATATTACAAACCTCTTCTGTTTCTTCTACAACAAAACAATTTTACAATAAGAAAGATTTAATGTTGTATAATGTATCAGGATACTTTCCTAACAGTAAGAACATCCGGACATAAGTGTACAATATTTTAAAATATATAAATCATTATCGGTGGGGGTCAATGAATTGTCTTGCCTTGTTTAAACATAATTCTACATTAAAATATAGTACATACTTGTATATATAACAGTGGTTAACATGCCAAATATGTAATTACTGTATAGCTTCGGATTACGCAATATTATTATTTTATTCGTTGTCTTAAACGACTGAAAATCTCATAAAGAAAATCCCTCGTAGAGAAAATAAATTAGAACAACAGGTATCGACAACCGATCTCAAAAGGTGAATTACAGGCAAAGTTATAGGATACTTTAAGGTTCAACAAGCCCCCTAAAAGATGTAATAGTCACCTTAAAGTTCAACTCCCTGACAAGTCATATTCTGATACATTTATCAAAACTTGATAAAAATGATAAATAAATGTAATTTGAATCAATCTCTTAAGCTACCCAACTGAATGTTCCGAAATGACATGTTATTTGAAGATCATTTATATACTTAGGTCATGCGGCTTGTGTTCTCTTTAACGATGTGTTGAGAGGTATACTGGGCTCACAAGAAGATGTTGCTATGGGAAAGTACAAAAATCATAGTAAAACGTCCGTGTATCATATTTTACCGGTAGAAATGTGTAAAACAATATACCTTTGACCATAAACACTACTTAAACTTCATATTAAATGTTCTTTCTTAATATTCAATGTTTTTATAATAGAGCTGTTCTGGTTATAAACATTATTGTACTCTTTAGCTTCAATTTTTATAACATGTTTAGCGCATTCATATAATGACAGAATGTTATAAAATGGCACATCATCTAAAGATCATTTATCGATCAAGGTTACTTAGCCTTTTGTTTTCTTATTTATAAATTGCTAAAATGTATTACCAGGGGATTTTACTATGATTTTAGTGGTTTCGCATGGCAACAATTATCTTTATTTAAATTCGGAATTCGTCTTAAAGAAGAGAAATAAAGCCCCACATGACCTAGGTATACATATAAATTTTGATGAAGACATCAGCTTTAATGCCCTTATTTTTTATTATGTTAACCTGGCTATGTATTTTGTGTATAGCCAATGTACAAGTTATATATATACAAATAACATATATAATTTCCGATTTTTAATTGAGGTCTTTGAACATGACTTATCAGGGGGTTGAACTTCTGAGTGACTACAGCATCTTCCAGTGGGCTTGTTGCCCTTAAATTGATTTAATAAAACGTATGATAAAAAAAAAGAATAAACTGCTATATATCGTTGACAAAATCAGTAAGAAAATGAAAGGCAAACCTATATAGCCACACGCCTATCGGTATCAATGTTCACTAAATAATGAATATTGGTGACATTCAAACTAGTTCCACGTCAAAATTATGTAAATAAACACGATTTAGAAACACTAACAGTTTAAATGTCATTACTCGACACTTGTTTTAATCTTTGTGGGAGTTTTTCAATTAGTTTACTGATCATGCTACCTTTAAAGCGAATTAATGCAATTCAGTTAAAAGAAAGAAATAACATACGATTCAGACCTAACGTCATCACCTAAGTCTCTTGCTTATTAAAAGAAGCACTCTAAAAAATTAACAAAAATAACTTCTATGTCTTTTGTTTTATAGAATACTGAATTAAAAAGCATCAACAGTTATTTTAACGGATAGAAATTCCCCTGACCATTATCGGTTTTAGTTGATATGCATGGCTGATTTACGAGTCGCATTTTTTCCTGAATTTTATTCAAAGTCTCTTCCTGAATGTCGTGCTGTACGTAACCACATACATTGTACATTTGAGCGTACGATTAGTGGTTTCTGATATATCCATCAACAATTGATCCATTTCTTTTGTTTTCTTCTCCCTGGTGATATATGTATAACATTGTGATCATATTAAACCGTTTACGTTTAGTTGAATAGAGATGTTCGTATTTAAACAATATTAAGTATAAATGTTTTACATCCATTATTTCTTTCTATCATTCATTTCATCATCTCTGTATTCCAGCAAACTACATATATATAGTATTTTACTATTCTAAATCGTGAAAACAAAAACGCCATTCGGATGAAACATCATCCAAACACCGAAACATTTCCCCAACAGCAGCAACTGTTGTTATTGATGAATATATACTTTCACAAAGTCTGTTTAATGTCAGAAAAGATAACAATAGTTTTGAAATCCATTCGATGTATTTGTTTTCTGTTTACGTACACTTTTGACTCCAGAGTTGCCTTTTCTTCCTGTAGAGCTGTGATTTCCTCCCTGGAAGCAAACCATACCAATCGTCTGAAATATGCTTGACGAAATGAAGTAGGCGACACAATTATATGTATTTCATCAGTGAACTACTATAGGAAAAAACATATGGAGCAGGTGCTACCGAAATTCCATGAATAAACATTTTTTTTCCTTTTTTTCTTTTCTAAAACGTCGAATATTATATCTACGCTCCTTTATGCAAACAAGCGTCATTACGATAAAGCAATAACAATATAATCCTACAAAATAATGACGAATATCGAGATATAGATTTAAACTTTAACATTGATCTAAACGTGAACATGGGTTTAAACATTGACATAGATTTGAAGAAAAAATTAATTTAATTTTAGATGACCAAACGTGAAACGGTCAATAAGACAACCCAAAATGGAGAGATAGTAACTCTATTGTTATCACAAACTAGCTCAAACTAACACAAAACAACATCGTTAGGTAAAATATGTTTATATAATGATGTCGCAATAGGTGCAAGTCATTACATTGACCTATGTATTCTCAAAAGGTCCATAATTTAATATCATGTCCCAAATTCAGTAATGCGTTATTTCTAAAAAGAAAACATTAGTATCGCAATGCATATATACAATACGTCTAGACGTGATATAAATGTTATTTTTAAGGGGTTTCGTGTCATGGTTATGAACTTATATATAAACTATGTGCATCATAAAAAACATGCATTTCTTTTGATTTCCTACTTATTTCCATGGTATATCATTTCATATACATGAACCAGCGATGAACCTACTCGGAACAACCAGTTTTGCCGGCATCAGTGTCAGTGTGAAACCACACTCATCACTTAATTGCAGCAAGGGGGTAATCAGGTGCCCAGCCTTGCGCAATGACACCGATGAAGACATACTGGCATATTTCCAGGAGGAGAGCGTCCCGGTCTCTGAGGTGAGGCGGATGGTGATCAGGAGAAACAATGATACTATCAAAACAAACACCTTCATCATCACTTTTTCAACGCCAACACTACCCCATATACTAACAATCGGATACGAGAGGTACAACGTTTCCGTCTACATCCCAAATCCATTGCGATGCCGAAACTGTCAGAAGTACGGTCATCACGAAAAGCGATGTAGACGAAAATCGATCTGCCAGTATTGTGGCCGTGAGGGTCACACCGAGCAAAATGACTGTGACATCGCCAACCTGCGCTGTGTCAACTGTGAGGGGAAGCACGCTGCCTCTTCTCGCGACTGCCCTACCTGGAGCCAGGAGAGGGAGATATTACGGGTTAAATATACCCGAGGTGTCTCTTTCCCCGAGGCCAGGAGGATAGTCGGGAGTGCAGACATTGCTACACCCTCTTACGCACAAGTGACTCGAGGCAAGGCGCCGGTTGACAGTGTCACGGTCAAGGATGCTTCGGTTCAAGTTTCTGAAGACATACCTGCCTGGGGCTCACAAGTCCCAGACATGGCTGGTCAACAGAACTTGAAAATCCTCACGGGGGACCCATCCCGTTTCACGACTTTTCGAAAACCAACCAAAAACAGCAAACAATCAAAACCAGCATCACCATCAAAACCAGCATCTTCATCAAAACCAGCACCTTCATCAAAACCAGCACCACAATCAAAACCAGCACCACCATCAAAAACACCTTCCTCTTCAGGAGAAAACCCTCCAAAGGTTGGCACATCTAGGGCACATGTGCGTTCGCAGCGATCTCGCTCACTCACATCTGTTCCTCGATCCCAACTGAAACCAGAGACAACATCACCCACCAACAGACCTAGGAAAAAAATTAAAATAGCGAGGGGCAAATCCGAAGGACCGGATCTGAATGTCACCTTTGGCAAAGGATCAGAGGACCCGACAAACCGGTTCAATGTCCTACTAGATTTCGATGATGAGATGGAGACGAATGCCTCCGCGCTTCGTGCTTCAACTCCATCGAAATCCAGCCAAAATAACAAAAGATAAATAACACAATTATCCAATGGAACATCCGCGGATTAAAGGCAAATATAGAAGAATTTCAGAATCTATCAAAAGAATTTAGACCCGCCATTTTTTGTCTTCAAGAAATCATGCTCAAAAACCCAATCACGCTTAGAAATTTCTCACTCTACACTAATATTCCAACTGTAGTTAGCAGAGCAGCAGGTGGCGCAGCGGTAGCTGTCCATAAAAATATTCCTCACAGAATGATCAAGTTAAACACAAATTTACAGGCTGTTGCTGTCTGTGCAACATTACACCGACAAATAACTGTCTGTTCAATTTATCTCCCTCCGAGTATTGTTTTCACTTGTGAGCAACTCAATAATCTCGTCTCCCAGCTCCCAACACCATTCATAATCCTCGGTGATTTTAATGGTCATAATAGCCTGTGGGGCTCTCCCAACACAGACGAGAGAGGAAGACGTATTGAGGAATTTATAGATAAAAACAACTTGTGCCTTTTTAACAACAATACCCCTACTTATTTACACCCTGCTACAGGCTCTCGTACCCACATTGATCTATCATTATGCCATCCATCCATTTTACTTGACTATGACTGGAGGGTAAATGATGATCTTTGTGGGAGTGACCACTTCCCAATTTTTCTTCAGAATATTGGGACTCCTCTTGATGATCCTCTACCTCGATGGAATATGCACAAAGCAGATTGGGCCCAATTCCAACACATGTGCATTGAAAAACTAACCATAGACAATTTTACTAACCTCGACGACCCTATCAAAACTTTTACTGAAACACTCACTTCTATTGCCCAAAAGACAATTCCAAAATCCGCTCCAAAACCTACGAAGTTCCTTTTATCTGAAGAATCTTTTAAAACACGCAGTAATCGGGCAGCTGCTCTAAGACGCTACTTCAATTGCCCAACTGCTTCAAACTACAGTGAATTTAAAATTTGGCGGGCAAAGGCTCGGCGATCAATTAAAATTGACAAAAGAAACAGCTGGAGAGAATATGTATCCAAGATATCATCAAACACGTCCTCAAAAAAAGTATGGGATATGATTCGGAAAATAAGTGGGAAAAAGAAAAAGGCAACATCCTCCCACCTCATTAATAAAAACAAAATTTTCTCGTCTATAACTGAAATTGCTGATGCATTTGCAAAAAACATAGCTAAAAACTCATCCCCTCTAAACCACTCCCAAAAATTCCAGTCTTTGAAAAAAAAGAGAGAAAAGAAACGGCTCAATTTCAAATCATCAAACAAAGAAAGTTATAATGAACAATTTACCCTACCAGAACTTGTTGATTCGCTTAGAAAATCACAGGACACTGCTTCAGGTCCTGATGATATTCCATATCAATTTCTAAAGCACTTACCGGACTCTTCACTAACATGCCTTCTTTACATATTCAACCAAGTTTACGCTTCCGGAAAGATTCCCGATTCGTGGAAGAACTCCACAATTATACCTATCCCAAAACCGGGAAAGGATGCTACTGACCCAAACAACTATCGTCCTATCTCTCTGACTAGTTGTGTATGTAAAACTTTAGAACGAATGATAAACACTAGACTGGTTTGGTTTCTTGAGGCCAACGATATAATATCCCCTCTTCAAAGTGGCTTTAGAAATAGAAGAGGGACAAATGACCATCTCATCAGATTAGAGACGTTCATTCGAGAGGCTTTCGCCAAGAAAGAACACCTTGTCGCTGTGTTCTTCGATCTTGAGAAGGCCTATGATACTACATGGCAGTATGGCATCATGAAAGATCTTCACGACCTTGGCGTACGTGGAAACCTTCCCAATTTTATATCTAATTACCTATCAGATAGACACTTCAAAGTCCGTGTTGGTTCAACTTTTTCTGAAACGTCTAAACAGGAAATGGGAGTCCCACAGGGTGGAATCCTATCAGTCACACTGTTTGGACTTAAAATAAATGATATAGTCAAATGTCTTGGTCAATCAACAGAAGGGTCGCTATTTGTGGATGACTTCTTGATCTGTTACAGATCTAAGAACATGCACACGATAGAACGACAACTTCAACAGAGTTTAAACAAACTACAAAATTGGGCAGACGAAAACGGCTTCAAATTCTCTAAATCCAAAACTGTGTGCATGCATTTCTGTCAAAAACGAAAAGCACACAATGACCCAAATCTAACACTCGATGGCACTAGAATTCCTGTTGTTGAACAGACTAAATTTCTCGGCCTCATTTTTGATTCGAAACTCTCTTTCATACCACATATAAAGTATCTGAAGGATAAGTGTTCCAAGGCGTTAAACATTATACGAGTCCTTTCTCATACTGATTGGGGAGCGGATCGTGAAATGCTTTTGCGCCTATACAGATCACTTATTCGAACAAAACTGGATTATGGTTCTATGGTATACGGGTCAGCGCGCAGTTCGTACCTTCAGATGCTAGATCCAATCCATAACCAAGGGCTACGTCTTGCCCTGGGAGCTTTTCGAACAACACCTGTAAAAAGCCTGTACGTGGAAGCAAATGAACCATCCCTTTATGACAGAAGAATAAAACTTTCATTACAATTTGCAACTCAATTAAAATCAAACCCTAAAAATCCTGCTTTCAACCAAGTATTCAACCCCAAATACCAAAACATATTTACGCAAAACCAAAAACTTCTGCCAACATTTGGTATCCGAATTTTGAATTTCCTGCAAGAACTCAACATAAAATTGACGGACATAGCTGAATTTAACATATCTGATGTTCCTCCGTGGACCATTCAAACCCCCGATTTTAACTTTACATTACATGAGCGAGGGAAATCAAGTGTTATGCCCGAAGAACACAAATCCTCCTTTCGGGAATGCATTTCGAATTACCCTTCTCATACACAACTTTACACCGATGGCTCCAAAGAAGGTGAGAAAGTGGCAGCAGCCTGCTGTACTGCCAATACTTGCACTTCAGTCCGACTACCAGACGGCGCCTCCATCTTTTCTGCTGAAGCATGCGCCATTGGTTTGGCCCTCGACCATATCGATGAACACCGCATTAAAAAGGCAATTATTTGTTCAGACTCTCTATCTGTCCTACAGAGTTTACAGTTACGAGATCCTAAAAACACAATCGTACAAAACCTTGCTCTTCGAATATCTCGTATATTAAAAAAGTCTAAAATAACTTTACTATGGATTCCGAGCCATGTCGGAATAAAAGGCAACGAATTTGCTGACAGGGAAGCAAAAAATGCATTGAATCTCGAACAAACAAATATCAAACTACCATACACAGATTTTAAACCTACTATTCGTACAGCCATTCAAAATGAATGGCAGAAACGCTGGTCTCTGGAGACCAACAACAAACTTTTTAAGATACAACCGAAACTTAAAACATCTATTCCCAGTCGGAAAGATCGTAGAGAGGAAGTTGTCCTCGCTCGGCTCCGCACTGGGCACACATATCCTACTCATTCGTACCTTTTAAAACGAGAAGATATACCTTCATGCCACGCATGTGACACTCCATTTACAGTGGAGCATTTTTTAATAGAATGTTCCGATTTTAAACACATTCGTGATAACTACTTCCGAGTCCCGGATATGAAAACACTTTTCAGTTCCGTGGATTCGAAGGCATTATTTAACTTTTTGAAAGACATCGGTCTATTTGTCTTTTAATCCACCTTATCATTTTTGACGTTATATATATATCGCATATTCCATATCATCTATTCGTTATCTCTTTTATTATTTTAACCCCCTTTTATTATTTTTTATTATCTACACATACAATGCGAATACTTTTAAAATGAACCATTTTATCTGATTTTATCTTCGCTATTCACATGTTTGTTAAAAAAGTAAAATAAATAAATAAATCACCATGGCACTAAATGACCACAGCCGTCGATGGGCCGTTAAACATAAACAAACAAACAAACAACAAACATGAACCAGCTACGCATTGATTATGAAATGTGGTTATAAAGTCGTCTTTGTAAGATAAAAAGAGATACAAATGAAATATCCATATATGTTAAGAGGGAAATGTAATATAGTTCGTGCAACTGTACAGTAAAAAGTCTATGTATATACATAGACACATCCACTTAAATTCGTTTCAGATATGACTACAGCACGGTTTGACACTATACTTCCGTCAACCAGGTAGCTCAGTCGGGTTAGAGCAATAGTATAACAACCTAAAAACCACGGTCCGAAGTTCGAATCCCGGTCTAGTCTTGCTAAATTGTATCATTCAGCACACTGTCGATGATTATTTTTCATATTTATTTCTTGGTCATTTTATCTATTGAAACTATGTAAATATTTAAAAACAAGAGGGGTTGTTTTGGCTTAAGAACTTTATAATTGCTCTTATTTTATTCAAAATTTGTTAGTATTCCATTTCTTTAACGCCAGTCAAGTACATTGTACTGAAATTCCGAAACACATTAGTCGTATAAAATATAAATTATCAGCGAGGGATACGTCAACACTTCAATTTCCCTTTCGTGCGTTTGAACAGAAATGCATATACTCACAGTTTCTTTTGGAGTGCCGCAAGTTCTTTTGTCAGCCTGTTTGATTCGTCCACGTCCACACTATTAACTATTTGTAATTTTTCATGAACAGATTTGCCATCTAACGGAAAGTGATGTGCTAGACTTATGCAGTTTACAAAATGTTTGAATGGCGGTCAGAAGTATAACTAGATTTATATTGCTTATCATTAAAAACATTGGAATGGTTACCCATACGTTAAATGTTTTACGTTTTGTAGTTATATGATGTGTAGTGTAGTTACATGTTTATCATAAGGAATAAATAAATAAGTGTATTATAGATATGTTCTAATATTATATGAGTGATTGTTGGTTATCATCTTTATCTTACTCAAGTAAGTAAATTTGCAAATTGTATAAAGACACGGGTTTTATCTTTCACAATTTGAAACTTAACTTAGGAGAGTTATATAAACAGGACAGAAAACCATAACATGTTTGGAGACTTTTTTCTCCTACAACGTCACAATAAAAGATAACGTCCATAAGCATTGTTATTTGATGTCTTTATTAGAAGATTGACCAATGAAATAACGTCCATGGTACCGGTGTTATTCAACGGTAAATAACCAAACATTTTTACCACCCCTTAGTAGGTTTATCCAATGAGCTGGAAGTTAGATAACTTAAGTGATTGTGGGAGAAAAAAGTAGTCTTCATGTCTGTTGATGGTCTCCGTGGCTAAAATAAAGCTAGTGGTCGGTTTAAAAGCCTACGTTATTAAAAATCCATTTGACCCTTCAACCGGTTTCCGCTATTTATATATTTTTTTAAAGTTGAACAAAGTATTTTTCTGTATAGAAATTTGATGCTTTTAAACATTCTATTTACAAAAATATTAAATCGCTCAATGCAATTGATATATAGAAGAATTGACTCGCCTTAACATAACACATATAAACGTTTAATGAAACATATTTTGCAAAACGAAACGCAAAGAGATATGTATGTATTTATCAACATTTGTATTTTTATATCCTAAATACTCGATAGTAAAGGATTTACTCAAAACAGCCCTCTGTCGAAAGCTGAGGAAAAATTAATGAGAAAATGTCATGGTAGCAAGTATAATCTGATTGGAATATCTATTTTCTTGTGAAATATGAATATCGACGTTTTGGTTATAATCATTAGTCTAATTCTTCTACCCCGGCTCCATCATTAAAACCGTGGTACTACAAGGATTTTGACAAAGATGCACGTGTCGTCGATTAAGCAGAGAACGCGTTCTCTTCTGGAACTTTTAGGCGTATTCCCAAGGAACTGTCTCACATGTATGTTTCTCCCTATTCCATATTTTCCCCTAGTTTCATCAATATGTTTGGTGTCAAATTACCGGTATGTTTTCACTCATGTATTTTCTTGTGTGTTTTTTACATACATTCCTACATTTAATGCCAACATTTTGCCTGTGCCTGAAACACACATTTTTTCATTCTGCTAGATCTCAACTAAGTAAGAAAAGAGGATATTATATATGGAATTATTGAATGTAATGCGCTTGCCAAATCCTTTCACAATTTCACTGAGGAAAGACATTAAGAGGACCCAACAAGTAACAGTATCTGTTCTCAACATTTGTGTCACTAGTACAAAACAAAGAGATTTTAAAGACATTCAAGAAAGATTTAACAAAAATAGAAAGTTCTCTTTTTGCTTTTTATCTACGGTTTAAGTGTAAGATCCAGTTATAGTTGAGAGTGTATCTTGGGTTCTTGTATTAAGTTCATGCTAATAATATATTCGACACATTCCAACTAAACTGTTTGATCATACGATAAGTAACCTACAACTTACAAACGTACAAAAAGTACCAAACTTACAGTTGTAATCTTGAGAAGTAACTTTGTTCAAAGTACAAAACTTACGGTTGTGATCCAGTAATTGCTGCCCTCTTTAGCTTTGGTGGCGGTAAGTCTATATTGTTTGTAAATCTACAACATATGATTAATGTTAAAATACTAGGTATATCAAAAGGTACCATATCGCTCCATTGTAGATAGTGTTATTGTTCCTATTTAGACAGTGTTATTGTCCCTATATTTACAGAGTTACGGTCCCTACATAGACAGTGCTATGTTTCCTATATGAATGGTGTTATCGTTGGTATGTAGATAATGTTACGGTTCATATTTAGACAGACAGATCCATGGTCAACAAATAAACAAAGGTATGATTCCTATTTGAATAGGGTTATCATCCATATATAGACAGAGTTATGGTCCCTATATAGACAGTGCCATGATGTCCTTCAACGACAGAGTTATGGGCCCTTGTAGACAGTGTAATGGTCCCTATATAGACATGTTATGGTCCCTATACAGACAGTGTAATGGTCCATATATCGACAGTGTTATGGTCCCTATATAGACAGTGTTATGGTCCCTATATAGACAGTGTTATGGTCCTTATATAGACAGTGTAATGGTCCCTATATAGACAGTGTAATGGTCCCTATATAGACAGTATTATGGTCCCTATATAGACAGTGGTATGGTCCCTATATAGACAGTGTTATGGTCCTAATATAAACAGTGTAAAGGTCCCTATATAGACAGTGTAATGTTCCATATATAGACAGTGTAATGGTCCCTATATAGACAGGGTTATGGTCCCTATATAGCCAGTGTTATAAAGTGTATCAGGACAGAGTAATGGTCTCTATATAGACAGTGTAATGGTCCCCATATAGACAGTGTTATGGTCTCTATATAGACAGTGTAACGGTCCCTATATAGACAGCGTTCTGGTCCCTATATAGACAGTGTTACGGTCCCAATATAGCCAGTGTTATAAAGTCAATCAGGACAGAGTAATGGTCCCTATATCGACAAAGTAATGGTCCCCATATAGACAGTGTTATGGTCTCTATATAGACAGTGTAACGGTCCCTATATAGACATTGTAATGGTCCCTATATAGACAGTGTAATGGTCCCTATATAGACAATGTAATGGTCCCTATATAGACAGTGTTATTGTCCCTATATAGACAGTGTAATGATCCATATATAGAGAGTGCAACGGTCCCTATATAGACAGTGTAATGGTCCATATATAGACAGTGTAATGGTCCCGATATAGACAGTGTAATGGTCCCTATATAGACAGTGTAATGGTCCCTATATAGACAGTGTAATGGTCCCTATATAGACAGTGTAATGGTCCCTATATAGACAGTGTAATGGTCCCTATATAGACAGTGTAATGGTCCCTATATAGACAGTGTAATGGTCCCTATATAGACAGTGTAATGGTCCCTATATAGACAGTGTAATGGTCCCTATATAGACAGTGTAATGGTCCCTATATAGACAGTGTAATGGTCCCTATATAGACAGTGTAATGGTCCCTATATAGACAGTGTAATGGTCCCTATATAGACAGTGTCATGGTCCCTATATAGACAGTGTAATGGTCCCTATATAGACAGTGTAATGGTCCCTATATAGACAGTGTAATGGTCCCTATATAGACAGTGTAATGGTCCCTATATAGACAGTGTAATGGTCCCTATATAGACAGTGTAATGGTCCCTATATAGACAGTGTAATGGTCCCTATATAGACAGTGTAATGGTCCCTATATAGACAGTGTAATGGTCCCTATATAGACAGTGTAATGGTCCCTATATAGACAGTGTAATGGTCCCTATATAGACAGTGTAATGGTCCCTATATAGACAGTGTAATGGTCCCTATATAGACAGTGTAATGGTCCCTATATAGACAGTGTAATGGTCCCTATATAGACAGTGTAATGGTCCCTATATAGACAGTGTAATGGTCCCTATATAGACAGTGTAATGGTCCCTATATAGACAGTGTAATGGTCCCTATATAGACAGTGTAATGGTCCCTATATAGACAGTGTAATGGTCCCTATATAGACAGTGTAATGGTCCCTATATAGACAGTGTAATGGTCCCTATATAGACAGTGTAATGGTCCATATATAGACAGTTTAATGGTCCCTATATAGACAGTGTAATGGTCCCTATATAGACAGTGTAATGGTCCCTATATAGACAGTGTAATGGTCCCTATATAGACAGTGTAATGGTCCCTATATAGACAGTGTAATGGTCCCTATATAGACAGTGTAATGGTCCCTATATAGACAGTGTAATGGTCCCTATATAGACAGTGTAATGGTCCCTATATAGACAGTGTAATGGTCCCTATATAGACAGTGTAATGGTCCCTATATAGACAGTGTAATGGTCCCTATATAGACAGTGTAATGGTCCCTATATAGACAGTGTTATGGTCCCTATATAGACAGTGTTATGGTCCCTATATAGACAGTGTTACGGTCCCAATATAGCCAGTGTTATAAAGTCTATTAAGACAGAGTAATGGTCCCTAAATAGACAGTGTAATGGTCCCTATATAGACATTGTAATGGTTCCTATATAGACAATGTTATGGTTCCTATATAAACAGTGTAATGGTCCCTATATAGACAGTGTAATGATCCATATATAGACAGTGTAATGGTCCATATATAGACAGTGTAATTGTCCCTATATAGACAGTGTAATGGTCCCTATATAGACAGTGTTATGGTCCCTATATGGACAGATTCATGGTCCCTACATAGACAGTGTAATGGTCCCTATATAGACAGTGTAATGGTCCCTACATAGACAGTGTAATGGTCCCTATATAGACAGTGTAATGGTCCCTATATAGACAGTGTAATGGTCCCTATATAGACAGTGTAATGGTCCCTATATAGACAGTGTAATGGTCCCTATATAGACAGTGTAATGGTCTCTATATAGACAGTGTAATGGTCTCTATATAAACAGTTTAAGGGTCCCTATATAGACAGTGTAATGGTCCATATATAGACAGTGTAATGGTCCCGATATAGACAGTGTAATGGTCCATATATAGACAGTGTAATGGTCCCTATATAGACAGTGTTATGGTCCCTATATAGACAGTGTTATGGTCCCTATATAGACAGTGTTACGGTCCCAATATAGCCAGTGTTATAAAGTCTATTAAGACAGAGTAATGGTCCCTAAATAGACAGTGTAATGGTCCCTATATAGACATTGTAATGGTTCCTATATAGACAATGTTATGGTTCCTATATAAACAGTGTAATGGTCCCTATATAGACAGTGTAATGATCCATATATAGACAGTGTAATGGTCCATATATAGACAGTGTAATTGTCCCTATATAGACAGTGTAATGGTCCCTATATAGACAGTGTTATGGTCCCTATATGGACAGATTCATGGTCCCTACATAGACAGTGTAATGGTCCCTATATAGACAGTGTAATGGTCCCTACATAGACAGTGTTATGGTCCCTATATAGACAGTGTAATGGTCTCTATATAGACAGTGTAATGGTCCCTATATAGACAATGTTATGGTCCCTATATAGGCAGTGTTATGGTCCCTATATAGACAAATGTATGGTCCCTATATAGATAGTGTTATGGTCCCGATTTCAATAGGGCCATTGTGCCTATATAGATAGAGTTATGGTCCCTATTTAGACAGCTATAAAGTCTCTATTTAAACAAAATGATGGTCCCTATATAGACGAAGTTATGGTCCCTATATAAACAGTGTTATAATCCCTACATGTATATAGACAGTGGTATGGTCTCTGCATATCCAGTGTTAGGGTTCTATATAGACAGTGTTATGTTCGTATGTAGATGTTCTTATGGTTTCTATTTAAATAGACAGAGTTATGGTCAACAAATACATAGAGATACAGCTCTTGTTTCAATAGTGATATCGTCCCTATATCGACAGTGTTATTGTCCCCGTATATACAGAGTTATGGTCCATATATAGCCAGTGGTATGGTCTCTATATGGACAGATTTATGGTCCCTACATAGACAGTGTAATGGTCCCTATATAGACAGTGTAATGGTCCCTACATAGACAGTGTTATGGTCCCTATATAGACAGTCCATATATATATCATTTAAATCGTACAAACTTGACAAAAAGTCGTATTATCGATATAAATAGTCGTTACACTGAGGTAAAAGTAACAAATGACAGGAATAAGTGTTTATGATATACATATTGGTGTAAGAGGAATGGTGTTAGTGCAGTAAGGAAATCCCAATGTGTCACAATCACAGCATCACAGATAAATGTAGAATACGTGTTATATTAAACTACCGATAAAAAATAATTTACGTACACATAATGTAACGTCTTGTCATCCTCTCCAAAGTATGTCAATCTTTCGATCAGTTTTTCTATGAAAACAGTACATCTAAAATGTAAAAAATAATACAATCAACGAAAAGAGTCAAACAACGTGTTCCTTGATTTTGCGATGTTGTTTTGTAACAAAGTGTAAAAGTACAAACAACCAAATATGTCTTGTTGACTTACCGAAACTATGTTGGCCTATGACCAATACTTCAATATAGCAAGGAAGTCTTTTGAAGGTTTTGCACTCTGGTACCCCTTATGTTGTTGATCAGACCAAGTTTCATCAGAATCCGAGTGTCTGGTTCAGAGAAGCCGATAACATTTACGCACGACGGACAAAAAGTGATCGTAATAGATCACTTGAGTGAATCTGGTGATATCTAAACTTATAAAATGTATTTTGTTAGGCTAAAAATTACATTTTCCTTATTCGTTACATATTATCAACAACTTTCCAGTTATTATAATTGTACTTAGGCTGGTTGTTTTCTATTTTCCAATTTAAATGTTTTCAGATTGTTTTATTCCCAGTAATTTATTTTTGCCAATTCTGTAAACCTACTTCAATCAAAGCACATGACATACATACTTCGATATTCCTTTGTTAGAATATCTTTGTACAAATACTGTATTTTACCTTGTGCGCACACATGCAAACCAAATGTATCTTTATTTTTTTAACCCTTACTCAAATATTGAAAAAAATGTTTAGTATCAGAGCAAGAATATGTAAACCTGATATCGCCATGTATATTCTTCACAAATTCTGATATTATATTTTCTTTTGGTAGAATATGCTCAAACGCAGAAACATGAATGAATAATATAACCGATACATCAAAGTACCATTAATTTATAAAAGTAATTCCTTGCCGCACATTTGTAACCTTTCTTAAAAATGGCACAAACCCTGGTCTTTTTTTGTGAGGGGAGGGGGGAGTCTAGAGTGTTGACATCCATTCCTTAAACGTCTAATATAGCCCCCAAACACACCGTTTTTGGTCCAAGCATAGCCTTATACACTGTACTTTGCAAATATCATCAACAATACAATTATGTTATTCAACACTTAGGCTGGTCCGTTGCTTGTCTACACCTACATGAGTGTAGATATCATGTATGATGCTTTTATATGTCAACACCTTTATATGGAGGCTTTGCATGAGTGGGTTTCGGGTATTGATGGATCGAATGGGCAGGTCAGGGGTCAAATTAAATGAAATTCTACAGATACAGCATATCGGCACTCGCTGTAGGTACCACCAAGATGCATAGTTGGACTGCAAACGATGTGCATGCAAACATGCATACATTCTGGCCCCCTCTCCTCACTTCCCCCGCCCTCCGAAAAATGAAAATCTAGTAGGTCTGCGGCGTTATCTGAAGGCTTTTGAAAGCAATAATCTTATATACTTCTGTTATTGATACTTTTTGCTCAAATTTGTTGGATAAGATACTAAATAGTCCATACAATGTATAAGGAATTTTGATTGTATTTGTTTACATGGCAGCTAGCTGCAGCTACGCGCTTGGTTTTTGCTCCACACCGTTTGGCAATTGCCCTAGAATATCTTACACAAAAACGCACTGGTACATTCTGCTAATTGATTAAACAAATATACACGACGCTGTGTTAACGCTTAAAGTATTCGATTAGCTAAGCTCTATCATTAGAACCCCGACGTGTTACCCCCTCAACTCCTATAGCTCGGCGATATCTTGGTGTAGTAGACCGAACTCTGCAAAGATTGGATATATAGAGGATATTTGATGGTGTCTTCAGTAATAACAAATTTATTTCACTCGTGTGGCTAATTTTTTGATATTTTTCACGAGTACGCAGCACCAATGAAATTTGTTGTTATTGAAGACACCATTAAATTGTCTATCTAATACATTTTTAAAGCATAAAACATGAAAAATGTAATGCATTAAAAAAGGGCGGAAATCAGAAGTGTAATAATTAGCTATGCTAATGACGTCACGCTTGACAACAAGGCTGCGCGCCAGTTTGAATAGGATACTCAACGAAATGCCTACGGTTTCTGCTATTAGCTGGTGTGATTGCTTATAAAAAATGTTAATAATTGTATATTTATGTAAATTCTTAAGTGCGTGTGCCAAACATTTACCATAACAACCACTTATTCTACCGTCGCTTCATTTGAATCTAAACAAATATCGTTGCCGTTGAATGCAGCGATTAGAAGATACCGTTATGATTGGTAAATGACAAAAAGTGATTTTTGTCACAGTGTGAAAAATATCAGTTTTATCGAGTTGATAGAATACGATATTTCACTTGCAGAAATGTAATAATTACATGGAATTATTTTATTTGAAATATAGATATTTGTCAATAATGTTATTATGAATTTGATATGAAAGATATATTTATTTTATATATAAAATACACGAGAATATATCTAGTCCAGTCATAGAACGTACTCACCAGCGGTCTATGTCTGGACTAGATATCTTCTCGTGTATTTTATATATAAAATAAATATATCTTTCATATCAAATTCATAATAACATTATTTTCCTTCTTTCTTAACGATCTAGAGTATTTCCTCAATCAACGAAATGTTTCTTGTTTGAATGAAGTGTATGCTCTTAGTGATCAAAATGTAGGTTTGTACTTAAAATTGTTTATTATATTATATGATGATGATACAGTGCTTTTGTCAGAAACACCAGATGGCCTACCGAACGCATTGAATGAATCCCAAAATTATTGTAATATATGGAAATTAACAGTTAATACACAAAAAACTAAAGTTTTGATTGTTGAAAAAAGAAAAAGTAAAAGAGACTATCACGTTAAATAATGCGATTTTAAAAATATAAGATTTGTACCCATATCTTGGAATAATATTAAACTACAATGGTGTTTTTACAAAGCCAACAGTAAACTAACAGAGCAAGCAAAAAAAGCTTTATATTCATTGTATATTAAGATTAGAAATATTTCCATTCCTGTAGATCTTCAACTGAAATTATTTGATGCACTTGTGTCACCTATTTTATTATATGGATGTGAAATCTGGGGCTATGAAAATACAAAAAGTATTGAAAAAATATATTTACAGTTTTGTGAGGAAATTCTTAACATTCGGAAGAGCTCCCCAAATGATATGGTATATGGTGAGTTGGGAAGGTATCCCCTAGAAATTGAAATCATTGTTAGAATGGTTATGTTCTGGCATAAGCTTATAACGGGTGGATCGAAATTATTTATTGTAATGTATAAGTTAAAGTACAAGTTGCACCAGAATTCTGTATTAAGTTTTAAATGGTTAACGTATATAGATATTTTAAACAATACTGGATTTAATAATTTATGGACTTTCCAAACATCATGTACATTTATATAGACAATGCTTGAAAACTATCATTAAGCAGAGATTATGCGATCAATTCATTCAAAGTTGGTTTCGTGATGTTGAAACCTCCTCGCGAGGGCAAGTTTACTTCTTATTCAAATATCAGTTTAATATTGAACCATATCTTTTAAAGCTTAATCATAATGAATGGAAAGTAATATGTAAATTTAGAACATTAACTTTAAAATTTCCTATAGAAACAGGAAGATGGAATAGAGTCCCACGCGAGGAAAGGTTATGTCCACTATGTAATAACTGTGTAGGGGACGAATACCACTACTTATACCAATGTACTCATGTATCTGTTGTAGCTCTTAAACAACTTTATATACCAAATTATTATTATGTCAACCAAACTTATATCAAAATAAAAGGAATGTTCTCAATATGTAACACGGTACTTTTAACAAAAGTAAGAAAATTTATACAAAGAGTAATGAAGCTACTTAATATCTAAAGTAGGTAAGCTAAAAGAATTATTGAAATGGGTTGTTATTGTATAAATTGCATCATGTGTCATATTATGTGTGTACTATGTCCATCAATGCACAGGGCCACGTTACAATCACACATATGCTATACTGATACGGGTCACAACACACATACACATACACAAGGGAAGAAGCTTCGTCAGAGCACTACCGGTACCGCCAAATTTCAAATGAAGATTTTCAACACTTACTTTCGCTATTTTTTCCAGGGATCTCCGGCGATAGCTTCCGTTTGAATTGTAATTAAGTAATCCATCATGATTAATTGTGTAATCATTCGTCTAATACATCCAATCAAGCACTTTTTCGGAGAATTTGCAGTTTTACCGCCATGATTAACTTCAACCTGACCCGGAAATGATGAAAGGACCGCAGTGAATAAAACTCTGTTCGGAAGTTCTCTACTTTTATCTAAGGTGAGTGACATCCGAGTATTGAAAAGTTCGCCAAAAACGTGGCTATGGATACGTTTCAAACAGAAGTTTTTCAGCATGCGAATCTTGGCCACAATATAATTTTGACAGGTATTCCAGGCACTGGGAAATCCTTTGTGCTTTCACATATCATTAAAACTATATCAATAAGTAAAAATGTGACAGTTACTTCAAGTACTGGGAAATCTGCCGTTCTTCTCAGAGAGGCCCTTACCAGTAAAGACATTAGTTGTGTGACTATCCACAGATTTCTTGGTTTACTAGATGGTCGGTACACAAACACAGAGTTGTGTAATTTATTTGACCACGATGAAAGATATGAAAGCAAGCGTAGATATATTTTGGATGTGAACGTTTTGATAATTGATGAAATTTCGCTTGTTAGCTGTAAATTATTTGACCAAATAGAGTGTGTATTGCGGCATGTCAAGGGAAATGACCAACCTTTTGGTGGTGTACAAATGATTGTCAGTGGGGACTTTTACCAGCTACCCCCTGTCCCTTCCCCACAGTATGGAGATCAAGGAGAATATGTGTTGTTCT
>NW_018408738.1:1190357-1210486 GCF_002113885.1 Mizuhopecten yessoensis | reverse complement strand
TCATTTCCGGGTCAGGTTGAAGTTAATCATGGCGGTAAAACTGCAAATTCTCCGAAAAAGTGCTTGATTGGATGTATTAGACGAATGATTACACAATTAATCATGATGGATTACTTAATTACAATTCAAACGGAAGCTATCGCCGGAGATCCCTGGAAAAAATAGCGAAAGTAAGTGTTGAAAATCTTCATTTGAAATTTGGCGGTACCGGTAGTGCTCTGACGAAGCTTCTTCCCTTGTGTATGTTTATGTGTGTTGTGACCCGTATCAGTATAGCATATGTGTGATTGTAACGTGGCCCTGTGATCAATGTATACTCTGTAATATGTGACCTCTTGTTACGCACGTAAAGGTGTGGCGTGAGTACTAGTGTTAAAATAAAACTTGTCAAACATGTCAAACTTGAGTAGTTGATCGTCAAAAAATCGTATATAAGGTTAACTTATTGACTTTGAATTAATTAAGTTTTGTTTAAACTTATTTAAACTTTAACTCTGAAGGACAAACTATGAATTTCAACTAAACTAAAAAAATGCAAAGCTTTTGGTGTCAGAATAATTGACGCGCCAACGATAATTCGAGTATATTGGTATGTTTAGGGGAATAGTAATGAAGATGGGCATGAATATATGACAACATTTTATTTAACTTGCTTTAAACTGATTGAAAAGTGTTTTCCTATATTCATGTTCTTAAAACAGCAATAAAAGTCAAAAGTATATAGACCAGGTTGAAATAATGCAGTTTAGTTAGTTAGGTTAGCCAGCATTGTGATTTTAACATAAAATCTACAGGAGGTATTGTTTTAATAAATATATTTATAATTTTCAGTTCAATTTAAAACTTACGTGATTTTGCTATTTTTTTAATGTATTTGTATCCTATTAAAAAAATAATGCGTAGTGAGTGAACAAAAATACAAAAAATTTCAATGATAGAATATTTTTTTTCAAGTTATTTTAAATATACTTCTAAGATCAGAATCTAATGAAACCATTTTTTTTAATGATAACAAATCATTATGATAATCATGCATTTTTATTTTGTGAACTATCATTAATTTGTATAACGTTATATAATTAAAAAAAAATGATTCTTATGTACATGCATGTAGAACCGTGTTCTCGTCGCAAAGCCTGGTAACATTCTTATAAATGTAAGAATGGCTAAGAGTGACGAAGCTTGACAGAGCACGGGTACGGGAGAAAACGAAGCACCCGCGATCTTCGCTCGTGACCATAACAAAGTTGATATTTTTCATGCGAAAAAAGTATCATTGAATGTAATATAATGACAAACAATAATGCATTTTTGTTTTGTGGAACTGAAATTAATACGCCATTAGACTCTATTTGACTCGATTTACTGCGGCGTACAAGTTTTACCCTCTTGGAATATACATTATCGTCGATTTCTAAACTATCAGATGATTCAATATTTTTTTTATAAGTGTCACATTTAGAAAATAATGTTTGAAATTATTGTATAATTTAAAAGAAAATATAAACGATTACGTTAATGAGATATTATAATATCTTTATATTCCTGGTACGGGTTTTTAGTCCGGGACCGGGAACGGCGTACAAGATTTACCTACCACCCGATCGCGAGAGTTTGAGCTGGACTTGGTCTAGTCACTGACAGGAGCTACCACCTTGTGTGTATTATGGCATGTACGACAGGTAAACTGCTTTCTATCATTTTAATGACTTATACATGTAATGCATTTTGTTGTATTTTATTCGTTGTTAGTATACACAAGTGACCGTATTATACAATACTTCTGGTTTACATGTATAAAACTTGAGAATAGCCTACATTCATGAGTATGAGTATAACCACTGATAGGGAAGTAAAAATGTCACCCTTGTAGATACACACATTGTGTGTAACAGGAAACCAAAGTGCGGATTGTTCTGTGTTATGGATATCCTCACGGTTTATGACTCTATCATCCTCCCAAACATGTTTTGATTTGTCTGTCGCGGGTACTTTTTTCGGGAGGATTGATATACATATTGTTTATTAACTATTACGTAATTCCTTTTATCAGACAATAATCGAGGAGAAGGCTAGGACAATAATTGCAGGTCACGGTACATATTAATTACATACTTGGAACTTTGATGTAAGTGCAAAAATACTATGTTAAGGACTTCCCACCCTTCGTAATACACATGTTTTGCTTGTCGTATATTCGTGTCGTTATTTCCGTATTGCGTGTCGGGCATTCCATTACCGTAGTGTAAATTATAGTAACACCGGGTAAACAATAGTACACGTGCGTGACGTGATAAACACCCGATATCGAGACTTAACTTCGAAATGTGTAATCACACGTACTTCAGAAGTAAAGCTTATGATACAAAGACATCAATTAAATCACGGGAAGACACTGACATAAGATCAGACGACTTCACTGTACATATGTGCACGCGCTAACAGTAGTTCACAAGCTCAAGGTCGCTATGACTTTTGTTGTCGAACGAGTTACGCTCTGTCAGATAAATCATTTCACAAATGCAATTACAATAACTCTGTGAAAATAGTGGTTTGTAAAATATCAAGATCCCTATAAAATGCAAGTGCATGTGCGTGCACACCATGCGATAGCCTATGGCTACATATATGTACCTGACATGTAAAAATACAATGCGTATGCGGACAATGGAATGATATTCAAAGTGTACATGATTGAGAGTTATTTTGTTCCATAAAAGAGCAGTAAATTGACAATTAAATATAGTAATTTAATTGAATTCCGTCGTTTTTGGTATAGTTTCTATCCCTCTGCAAAAAGTTCCGATTTTGTTCAAGGTAGACAACTCTCATCAGGATCAAAATTATTGTAAAATGCAAAATAAATTAATTATAAAGGCTTTGTGTGTATTTGGTTCAATTTTTTCACTCTTTTTGTATGAAACTATGTGTCCTGTTTGCTTTTAGCTTAAATATACTAACTTTTATCCATACAATTTCAATAAAAAACACTTTTTGTAACATGTTGCCTCTTTAACTGATTAACCTGTTTGAGTCCCCGAATGTTTCGTACGTTTATAGGTGTATTTTGGTAAAATGAATTCGTAAAAGTAATCGATACATCCAATATCAAGATATTTATGGGTGGAAGATTCAACGGTTTTAATTATTTGAACACCTATATGATCATACTCACTTTATTTAGACATGTATTATTGTCGAAAAGAAGTGGGGAGTGGGCACAGGTTGTAAAACGTATGAAAGCTCTCCACTACAAAATCATACAATTGTTATGTTATACATAGGATGACATCAGCATAGAAATATAAACAAAGTCATTATTGTTGTTGGTCCAGCTGTTCCTTCTGTGAATATAGGAAATCAGCTGTCGAACAAAACGTGAACAAAGTTAGGATGAACAATAATACCACAGTGTCAATAAAAATTGACAAAATATAAATAGTAAGATAAATAGAACAAGAGGAATTTAGAAGACAAAAATATGGAGAATACATAGAAAAGACACCAAGCAAGCATTGGAAAGACCGTCAAATCATGGGAGGAATCTAGGCCATTGAAAAACCAGGAAATAGTGAACTTAATTGTAATGGCATACAAATATACCGTCAAGGGAAAATCAGAGGGTGACGGCGATCCTAGCTTTATTTGATAAGGTGGGTCCAAGCCTCTCAGTAGGATACACGATACTGGCTAAGTAGTTTAATAGGAAACAACATATCTAGATTTTCAGGGCAGAACCAACTGATGAGAGGTATCGGAGGTATCGATAATGTTAATCAAACCCAAGGGATAAAATATTGAACAGGAGACCCGAGGCTTTGCCGAGGGTCTTTTGCTCTATATTTTATCCCGAGGGTTTGATTAACCTTATCCTTACCTCACATCAGGGATGGATTCTATTTCTTGCTTATTACCTAAAACCCGTAAAAAAACAGCTGCTTTTCCAGTAAAGTTGTAAATTGTCCGCACATTTCTCATTTCCATATGAAGCCCGGATGGCAATTGTTAGACGTCAATGACCCTGACTGAACCCAAAACGTCATGAAATGACGTCACGAACAATAGCGTGACCCCAAAAGGTCACTATAATTCCCCCCCGCCAGTCTGCATGTGTAAGCGATCTAGACCCGTGGGTCGGATATAATTTTCCAGCACCGCCGGAAATGCGGATATCTCGGTCTAGTATGCAAGTGTAGTGTATCCCTCTCTGTGGGTCACTTCCATAACTAGGAGGCTAAAGTGTTGCAATATATCAGCAATATATACATTTTTATATAAATCAATCAATGGAATAGTGTTTTGCATAATAACGTATGTCAGTCAAATCATTCGCTCACTACCGTTAGTGAAAATAAAATAATCGATCGCTTGATAGCTGTGCTGTCTGCAAAATTTTCACCATGTTCTGTAACTGCAAGAAGATTTACTTACATTATTTTACATCAACGTCTGTTTACGTTCTGTCAGCCTATTCTACATAACATTAGTACTACTTCCTATGAAGTACTCAAATTGTGGTGAAAACATTTATCTGCTACATCTATCATAATACTATGATTATGACGTCGAGCCTCGGTATTCAAAATCATATTGATGTTGGATAGAAGCGCATTTTGGTAAACGATTCCTGATCCTGACGACAGTTACAGGGATAACAGAATCGGATCTCAAAAAATAAGACTACAACCTGATTGTCACAGTACTAATTACTGTGACTAGAACAATAACTTTGTGCTTTTGTTTAGCTTAAACCAGGAAACAAGTCCGTTTTCCAGTTTTCCAGTAATATAAATTGCTGCTTTACATACGCAACGAAATATGGAGACACGAAGTATAACATTATCATGTTGATGCAATTCACTCGTATGACTGCATCTCGGCTCGATAATACAAATGCTTCTACATGGCTATGGAAGATAATAGAATACGTTTACGGTGTTTTAGTATACGTAGGAAAAACGTGGCCCTGAAGTGTTACACTATCTAAATAGCAGGTTGATATTTGTAAATGTAATGCTTTATATTTTAAAACTATTTTTATCTACGTATAACGATTAGAAAACAGCCAGTCTGTCAAAACCAGTGTGACATGTTTTTATCAGTAGACAATTGAAAAGATAAAAATGTGTTGGCATTCATTTCAGGTGTGTGTTAGATTTATGATGAGCACATCTTTTAAAATATACAACTAAGGGCAGCACATCAAAACGAAAGTAAAACCTAATAATTTTCCAGCTAATCTCGAACAATGCGAGGTGGTGTTACCACACGGTAACCGGTATGTGTTATGTGTGTATACATCAGTCTGACTGGGGTTACCTTGTTTCTACGTGTATTACTTCAAGCATAACAGGTAAAAGAAATTCTTTTTTTCCTGATCTTTAAAACATAATATATTTCAATATATTTGATTCATCGTTAGCATACACACGTACATTATGTAACTAAATTAATGAGTGTGTACATGTATGTAAATCGATATAAACACTGGTTATTTTTAAGCATGTCGGAAGGTTTATTTACGCCCATAAGCGACACAAGGTAGCCTAATCAAAGTACTGAATGAACTGGGTAATGGATACTTGCATGGCGTACAGCCTTACACTGATTCAAACACAAAACATGATAAACCATAATGATTACATAGTCACGCTTTGAACCTTGGCTTACCTGGTTTTACACAATGTACCTTACGCTAGTTGGTCTACTATGGTACTGTTCACAAATCAATATAATACACTGCTTTAGATATCGAACACCAAGTATTTCATCTGGGGACTTATTCACTGTTCATATTCAATTTGAAGAAAAACATCTTTTTTCGTAGAAAAGCTTTAGGGTTAGGCGCAAAAAGAACAAGTTTTGAAAGTATTTTCTTCACAAAGACATATATTTATATCAATCATAAATAACTTTATAAAAGAGATATTACTATACCCATTATTAGTAACAGCAAATGAGAGCGAAATCTTATCAATTTAGTGCCTACATCCGGGATACAACCTAAACCTGCCAAAAATGAACGTTAGTGTGCGTGGATAGATTATATCTCTCTTTGTGGAATGATTGACAGACAACAAGATCTGAATGAGATCAGTAACATTGTTTATAATCTATGAGAGGCCCATAACAATTTCGCGATAGAAGTAAAAACATTTAAATTTTCTGTCTCGTGAAGTTTTCGTTTCCCGTTTGAAGAATCACATTTGAATGTTTACGGGTTAATTAAAGAGATTCCTGAACAAATGAAATTGTTGTTCAGTACATTCAGTTCACACAAATAAAATGTGATGTTACTGTCATGTCCAACACTAAACACAAGCAGGCGAGTTTATCAGGTTTGATTTGGAAAGAAATCAGCATTAAGCGCACTCCATTCATGACGTCTCACTTAGAGTAGGTATTGCCTACATCACGTGACAATTGTTAAGGAGCCTATCCCTACTGTTATAAATACAACTATATGGTTTTTGACATTTTGCATTATTCACAAAAAAACATTGTTTGCAAGGGAAACAATTTTAAAAGGTAGACCCCGGATGTTTATAAACGATTAACAAGCTCAGACAGAAATCAACTACAACTAGTACGACGTTATTATGCATAATTGCAATAGAATCTAGGCCAACAGAGATCAAGGATATCCACAAAGTGATGATGACTGTGTTTTATATCCACACGAGTTCATTGAGTACGAACAGTATTGAATACAACAAAACGTTGTTAAAGACTATTACCTCACATCACAAAGTTGTTATCACAATTGAAATTATCCAAACATTAACTAAGGGTCTGGTAAGTTTAGCAAAAATGGACACAATGATCACTGATAAGGTAAATCAGGAAAATAACCCTTGACGCTAAACATGTTCTTTACTAATAAGATATGGTATACCAAACTTTGAATCTCAATGTAAATTCTGCTTCTCAGGAAAAAGGATAGCACTATACGCCCCAAAAAACGGCATAAACAAATACATGTTGTAGTAATAGAAATAAACATTGTTAACCTTAATAGCAATGACTGTGTACGCTGAACTTAATTTTTGGCTGACTGTTTTCCGTTGCTACATGTTCGCAAAGAATGGAAACTCAAGAACAAAGCACCGAATAAGACGCACACGTACTTAACACACAATACTTTGTCGTGATACACATACATATTTAAGAAATGTCTTTTATTGCAGGGCAAGATAACCAATATGAATGAGAAGCGTAAAGCGACCTTATATATCTATGGACTACCCAAATCAACGTGTACACGACGAGACTTATTCACAATATTTTCCTCTGGTAAGTTTTATTTTTTACACGCCAATCGAAGATGAATAACAACAAGAGTGTTAGGGTCCTATCATCACCCTATAACTATATAAATACAAATATTGGATATTGTATCAAAGATATATCCATGTAACTAGGATTATATGTTGGGTTTTCTCCGCCGTTTGGAACATGGTCTTGTATAGGTCAATATATCAAGAAAGAATTAAAAGTCATTCTTTATTGCATGACAATATTATGAGTACATATATGCTGCTTTAATTTGCCCTAGTTTTTATCTTGGCCCTAAAAATCTAATTCCAGGAATCTTATATGAAAATTATTGAGATCCCTTCCCCTTAATCATACAGTGTATTTAAAACAAGTTAGACATATAAAGACAAACAAAATCATGCTCTCATCATGATTTACCTTATTGAGTCGTTTTTGTCATTAAATGAAAACGATTAAGATCATCTATCATGTAAAAGTAAATCAATTGGCTGGTACGAATATCCGAATTGATTCTTGCCCTAAGGGTCACACTTGCCAGTTGATATTTAGTCGTAGGGACAATAGATAAACATTGTGAGAAATGGTTAGCATATATAAAAGGGTTGGGCTGGGAAAAAGGTTACACAAACATGCCACAAGATTTGGCTCTTATCAATCTTGTCAATCTTTGCCACCGGGGACTTAGTGCTTAGTCCCTTGATTTTAGCATAGAAACGATAGCAGTCCCCACCTAGTAACCATATATACAATTGTTAGACATGAAATGGACAAAGGCAGCTATTGGGTTCTGCCCCTCTTTCGGATTTTGTCCCTTTGTCAAAGCATGAAAAAGTTTAAAAACCTCCACCATTTATCTACATGAACAACTGCTGGGCATGAAGAGATGAATGCATTCATGCAACAATTATCGCGCAGGGGTCCTACAAGATGACAATTTAATATAAATTGATACCATAATCAGTTGCCAATCCATGGAAATAGTTCAAATCGACACCTATTAGCTTATATTCAATTTATGAACATGAAAACAGGGATATAATCATGCAACCAGAATAATTCAGGGGCTCTGGTCTCGCTCCATGGGAACTTAGTCTTGCAAGGTCATTACAAGAAACGGTTAAAATTCCTCCTTACAGCAATATTCACATATGAACAGATCTTAAAAATAATTTCTATGAGGAAGTATTGATGCTTTGGCTCATTTGTTGTACAGAATGTGAAGGAAGAATTGGAAAAGCTCCTCCTTTTCGCAATTAACAAGCAGATTCCATTGATGATGAAACTATTTTGGAATGCTTTCATGAAAATATAAGCATTTCGGTGAAATAGGTATTTTTATGGAAAAATAATCAGTTTTCGTTAATTTTCATCTCTTTGGTGTGTGGCATTGTTTGCAACAATTACAATACTACAAAAGAAATATTTTATTTACCACGAAATAAAACGAATTACACTGTTTGGTTTTGTTTTTTAAATTTCAATGATAAATATGATTATCTAAAAGCAAAAAAACTCACAAACAAACAGGACACATACGTTCATACAAAAGGAGTAAAAACTTCACAATAACGTTTCGATATCGGTTGTTTAGATACTGTATCATTACTAGGCACATGCACAGGTGTTTTTATAATTAATTGAAATTAAATACCCGATACATAATACGGAATGACGACTCGTAATTCCAGGAAAAACAGGCGTATAACGAAGGGTCGAAAGTCCTTCAGCCATTCTAGGTACTGGGCGTTAAAGGAATACCCTTCTAAACATGTCAAAACCTACTCTTACTGAGCAGTTGATCATATTTCAACATATTTACTATAAGGCAAATATCCTTCAAGACCGAGGAACACACACTATATAAACGAGCGGTGTTATTCTAAGTGTGCTATGAAACATTGAAAATGACGAAAAATCTGGGAAAAAACTATATTTGATAAGAATATTTGAAGAAGATTGCTTGAAAAGCAAGGTGTGCAATATGGAACCACTTGACCTCTTTTTTTCTAAAGCACATGCAATTCTATCTAGCATCCCGGTGTCCTATAAAATATTCATACCCATAAGATACCTATCCGGATGAGCATTTTATATGCATAAAATATTTATCCTCCTCCACAATCACATACTAACCCCCAACCCCCTATATTTTATTTAGAGGTTTTACTTCAATAGAAAAGTTATAACATTATAACATCATTTGACCTGCAGTACATGATTCCTTTATGTCTCTCCAGGTAATACACACTAGGGTGTCACTTGTGTGGGGGCTTCGGCCATGGGGGCTTATCAATACGGCTAGGTAATACTGGTGTGGTCATAACACAGGAAAACATACAGACTTATAATTACCCTAGAAGTCATATGTAGGATGATTAAAACAAATAAATACTTATACTGTACTTAGGTTTTAAACCCATTTTTATTCATATTTTTGATTACTAACAAATGATGAGAATAATGTAACTGGCATTGTTACTTCTATACTGTATTCTGAAAAGAAGTGTTTTTTTTATTTTTCTTGATATAACAGTTGATNCCCCCCCCCAAATAAAACCCCCCCAAAACCCCCCAGATAATAACAAAATATGTTTTACAGTACAAATTATTTAAATGTACAGTGTAAAAGTGAGACTAATAAACTTGGCTTAGGTACTTGTTTACTGTTTTTGGAAAGAAATTGTCATTTGTATTTTCTTGATATTGTGGTACAGTTGATATCTTACATTTGTCCCCTCCCCCTTCCCCCCGACAAATTAAGATGTCTAATCAAGAAAGAAACATAATTAAAGACCACAGCATTGAGAAGTCTATATTATGTTGGTAGATAGGTATAATATGACAACAGTATAGGGTAGATGGTGATTTTACGGGGGTAGACAGATATTGTATAGGGAAAGATAGGTATTTTATAGGTGTAGATAGTTTTATGTCGTCATAAAATACCTATCTGCCCTAAACTGTAGTCATAAAATACCAATCTATCCCCATTAATTCCTATCTACCCCATGACACGTCTATCTACCCTATACTGTAGTCATACAATACCTTTATACCCCCATGAAATACCTTTCTATCCCAATACAATACCTATATCTACACCAATGAAATACCTTTCTACCCTATACTGTAATCATGAAAAACCTATCTGCCCTATACTGTAGGCATAAAATACATATCTACAAATGTACTCTATACTATACTCATTTAACACTTATCCATCCCTTAAAATATCATGTAGCCTATGATGCAGTCATACAGTGCCTATCTATCCCCATTAATTCCTATCTACCCAATGAAATGTCTATCTACCCTATATTGTAGTCATAAAATACCCATCTACCCTATACTGTAGTCATAAAATACCTATCTATCGCAATACATTATCTATCTACCCCCATGAGATACCTATCTTCCCTATACTGTTGTCAAAAAATACCTATCTGCCCTATACTGTATTCATGAAATACCTATCCATCCCAATACAATACCTATATCTACCCCCATGAAATACCTATCTGCCCTATACTGTAGTCATAGATTATTTCTCTGCCCTATACAGTAATCATAAAATACCTATATATCCCAATACAATAACTATATCTACCCCAATGGATTACCTTATTACCCTATACTGTAGTCATAAAATACCTATCTGCCCTATAATGTAGTCATAAAATGCATATCTACAAATGTACTCTATATTGTAATCATAAAATACCTATCTTTCCCAATACAATACCTATGTCTACCCCCATGAAATACCTTTCAACCCTATACTGTAGTTATATAATACCTTTCTACCCTTCTACTGTAGTCATAAAATACATATCTTTCCCAATACAATATCTATCTACGCCAATGAAATACCTTTCTAACATTTACTGTACTCATCAAATACTTATCTGCCCGATGCTGTGGTCATAAAATACCTATCTGCCCTATACTGTAATCATAAAATACCTATCTGCCCTATACTGTAGCCCTAAAATACCTATCTACTCTATAATGTAGTCATAAAATACCTATCTGCCCTATACTGTAGTCAAAAAATACCTATCTATCCCAATACAATACCTATCTACCCCATGAAATACCTATCTTCCCTTTACTGTAGTCATAAAATACATATCTTTTCTATACTGTAGTCATTAATACCTATTTATCCCAATACATTACCTATATCTACCCCCATGAAAAACTTTTCTACACTATACTGTAGTCATACAATACTTATCTACCCTATACTGTAGTCATAAAATACCTATCTGCCCTATGCTGTAGTCATAAAATATCTATCTATCCCAAAACAATACCTATATCTACCCCCCATGAAATACTTTTCTACCCTGTACTGTATTCATAAAACACCTTTCTGACCTATACTTTAGTCATAAAATACATATCTACCCTATACTGTAGTCATAAAATACATATCTACAAATGTACTCTATATTGTAGTCATACAATACCTATCTACCCTATGCTGTAGTCATAAAATACCTTTCTGCCCTATACTTTAGTCATAAAATACATATCTACCCTATACTGTAGTCATTAAATACATATCTTCTCTATCCTGTAGTCATTAAATACATATCTTCTCTATACTGTAGTCATAAAATACCTTTCTGCCCTATACTTTAGTCATAAAATACATATCTACCCTATACTGTAGTCATAAAATACATATCTACCCTATACTGTAGTCATTAAATACATATTTTCTCTATACTGTAGTCATTAAATACATATCTTCTCTATACTGTAGTCATAAAATACATATCTACCCTATGCTGTAGTCATAAAATACATATCTACCCTATACATTAGTCATACAATACATATCTACAAATGTACTCTATACTATAGTCATCTACCCCTTTAAAATAATCAACTAGCCTATATTTTGGTCATGAAATAAATATCTACCACCATAATAACTTATCCAACCCCATATAATCCCTTAAGGTGGCTCCACACATCGTCATCAGCGTCCATTTTCGTGACGTACTTCCGGATAAAGTACAGCTCGGACTCAATTATCTTGATCGAAATGTGCATGTACACCGTGTGGTCATTTCCGTATTGCGTATCGGGCATTCAATATCGTAGTGCAAAATATAGTAACACCTGTGCTGTTTTCGTTTAAACGGTCAAACCGATCGGACCACTGTTGTTCGTTTATTAAATAAGGTCGGACCTAGTAATCTGATGCTGCTTTCAGGCGGGTCTTGAGAAAGTCTTGCAAGGCCTGCGTACACATTTGCAGGTCCGCCAGGATTTATACCCGAAATTGTTACATTTATGAACGGTCAAACCGGTTGTTCCGGATAAACGAACAGGGCCCTGGGAAACAATAGTACATGTGCGTGCCGATGATATGTTAACACCTGATATCGAGATTTTACCGGGAAATGTATAATCACACGTACTTCAGGAATAAAGCTTTCCAATTCATTGACATAAACAGACTCACGGGAAGACAGTGACATGAGACCAAACGACCTCAAGAAGGTCATATAGGAAACGCATGGAATGCGGACGTACCAACCTCACATGTGCAACACGAGTTCATAAGCTCGAGGTCGTTACGATTTTCGCTGTTGAGGGAGTTTCGCTCTGTCGATTAAATCGTGTTTACAAATGTAGTCTACTTACTCTGTGAAAATAATGTTTTGTAAAATATCAAGATACCTATGAAATGCATGTGTGAGTGCACGTGAGAACGGCATACCATGCGATAGCCTCTGGTCACATATGTACCTGACATGTAATTATAAATATACCGTGAGTTAGCGGACTGTGGAATGATGTCCAAAGTGTACATGACTGAGGGTAATTTGGTTCCATAAAAGAACAATAAATTGATAATTTTGATATCATTTTTTTTATTTATTTCCATCATTTTTGTTATATGTAAACAGTGACAACTGTCATTGTGTAAATGTCACCCTTCTGCAAAAATTTCCATTTTTTTTTCAAGGAAGATAACTCTAACCCGGATCAAAGTGATTGTAAAATGTAAAATAAATCAATTATAAAGCCATTGTGTATATTTTTTCATTTCCCATTCTATATGTATAGATCTTTGTGTCCTGTTTACTTTTAGCTTGTAGATAATCACTTTTATCCGTGCAAATACAATAAAAAAATATTTTTGTAACATGTGTTACATATTTTGCGATAAATAAAATATTTGTAGGGTTAATTAGAAATGCTTCTTTTAATTTTTAGCTCACCTGGTCCAAAGGGCCAAGGTGAGCTTATGCCATACCGCAGCGTCCGTCAACCGTCGTTCGTCGTCCGTCAACTTTACACTACTTGTCATGAACCACTGAGCGGATTTTAACAACATTTTGTGTGGAGCATCATTGGGTCGAGAAGAACCAATTTTGTATAAATGGTGGGTGTGCTCCCCTGGGACCTGAGGGGCGGGCCAAATAGGGGAAAAAGAAGTAAAACCTTTATAATCCTTCTTCTACAATATGGATTGAGGGATTTTATCCTAATTTAGTCTGGAATATCCTTGGACAAAAGGGACTCAATTTCTTATAAACAGCGAGTGTGGCCCACCTGGGGACAGAAGGGAGGGGCCCAATAGTGGAAACATAGCAAATTCTTCAAATACCTTCTTCTTCTGTACGAATGACAGGATATGAAGCATCATTGGGTGAAGGGGAACCAATTTTGTATAAACGGTGTGTCTAACGCCCCTGGAGGCAGAGAGGCGGGGCCCAATAGGGGAAATAGAGGTAAAACCTTGAAAATCCCTAATTCAGTTTGGAGCATCCTTGGACCAAGGGGACTCAATTTTGTATATGCAATGGGTGTGGTCTCCCAGGGGGCAGAAGGGCGGGGCCAATAGGAGAAATAGAGGTAAAACCTTTTAAATCCTTCTTCGACCATCAAGTTAAGGGATTTTTTTCCATATTTAGTCTGGAGCATCCTTGGACCAAGGGGTCTGTATAATTGGCCTCTTGTTTTATTGTTGTTATTGTTCCGAACAATGTCGCACACAAAAAAAAACCCACCGGAAAATATTTAAATTGACGAAAATTCATTTTTTTGGTATTTTTTCCAAAAAAGTCCCCAAACTATCTGAATGTTTGGATTTTCATAAAATCAACTCCACATAGTTGCATAACCATTATATAAAAGTTTCAACGAGTTTTTTCTGGTTAATTGCGAAAATGTGGAGCCACCTTAAGTATTAACTCCCCAAAAAATACCTACCTTCCCCTTTGTACGTATATCGCCTCTATACTGTAGTAATAGAATATTTAGATACACCATGCACCACCTTAATCGACTTAAATATAATATTATATCTAAAATATTTACGTTTATGAGTATTTTCTGTAACACAATACTAGAAAAAATATTTAAAGGTTGAAGCAGATTTGCCATATATGAATGGATGTAATGATCAATTGAAAAATTCAATTTTAGCTATAAACATATAACATATAATGTACTGCTTTTCAAATGTTTGGATTGCAATGTTAAAAATAATTCATAGAAACAATTGTAAAAGAAATTAGTTTTATGATATGTAAATGATTTTTTTAACCTGATGAACTCTTTATATCTGTGTTAATGAATTGTCAGTATAGCACTAAATCTAGACAACTGGTTTTGACCACACCTGTGTGTCACCACGCAACAGTAGCCTCCGGGGCCCCAGTCCCCACACAGGTGACATCTTAGTGTGTATTACCTGGACAGACATATATGACACCATATAAATCATGTACTACAAGTAACATGATGTAANGGGGGGGTAATGGGGATGAATATTTTATGCATAAAATATTCATCTGGATGAGTTGTTTTATTGGGGATAAATCTTTTTATGACGGGTACATACATTGATGCCGATACGGTATCCAATATGCATATCTTTTGATCTTCCATATACAGAATATGGTTTATATTTATTTTTGGACATTGTTTTGCTACTGTAATATATTCCTCACTGCGATGAGCTCTTAAAAGTAAATGTTACATGTAGGAACATATATGTGCGTAGACCATCAACTTATCAGAGGGAAGAAATTGTCTATAAGTGTGTCCTATTTATCAGATGCATGTTTACTTTAACCCCATTTATGTTCTCCGTGTGAAACCACCATATATTGGAACAGGTTTTCTGTGTCGTAAAACACTTTGATACGTAATCTAAAAGTTTGTGGTTTGTTCTGATAGTTCAGGCAATAATACGTAGATTATTTGCCATCAACATACTAAAAAATTAACGCAAGCTGTACACGGCGGTTTAGCATAAAAATAAAAACCCATGTAATAGGCATTATTGGTATATATCTGTATCTGTCAAATGTTATCCTACCTACTGACACACGCCGAGGTGCATATACGTTTTGTTATCTTACTATGTCGATAGTCTTGACACGTACCGAATATATTACATCGACAGAAGTACGCGTGTAGCTATTGCGTTCATGTGTATTACGCAGTGATAAAGGCCAACTTGTAAACTGAGTCACTGTACTATTTAAACCTATTTGTATCTGCATTCTATATGTACTATGTCTGATACCGGCCGACAGAACACTCCTACATTTATATTAGTTAAAAGTGCTCTGTCTGACACTGTGTTAATTCATTAGGGGGCAGTTTACACATTTTGTAATAAGGGTAAACTGCCACGACACTGTTAATTCATGCAGGACAGCTTACACGTTTTTGTATTCTAAATAAAATTGGGATTTATACCCGGTGTTTTTTGTGAATGTAAAAGTGAAAACTGTCCTGCATGAATTGACAAAGTGTCGTGACAGTAAAAACATTTTACAATAATTGTGCACTGCCCCTATAGATTTGATGTAGTGTCAGGGAGAGAACCGTATTCACTCGTAGGAGTGTTTTGTCGGTCTTTTACGGCTACCCTGTAGAAGCCGGGACCTATTGACGAGTATCTCCTTTAAATTTTATTTAAAAAAATGTCGGGCCGCATTATGAAATACAGTTAATTCCGCACTTGTTATTATGCTTATATAACGGAACATTAAGCATGGTTGCTTGCTAAATTCAAACAAGTTGGTTAAAAAAATGATATTAACATATTACTTGCAATAGGATACAAATTAAAAAAATGAAAATGGTAGTACGTGTTATTTGTTTCGTTGTCATACTGTTGCTAGAACTTCCAACGGTTTTGCTTTTTCTTCGAAAACACGCTGTTCTTTTTAATGCGCTGCTCGCATATGGCATATATATAAAAAGAGATTTTTTTTCTATAATCCTGTAAAGTTTTTTTATCGATAACTAGGACGCGCTTGAAATGGTAAATATAAGGAATGTATTCGTTTTACATTTATTGCGTTAGTGTTTTAGGATAAATATGTCCAGAAACCAACTGTTGTTTTATGTATGAACCAAAACATATTTAAAAAATAAATTCGATAAACTAAGGGGTTAGATACTTTCCATATATTGCACTTGTGCTTTGCATTCGCAATGAAAAAGGGGAAATATTCACCACACTGATAGAACATAAATGTTTTAATCGTGAAAATAAAACATATGCTCTTATATGTTAATGAGTGCAAGTAATGAATATGCACGTATATTACAAATGATCTGGCTTCATGTTTCTAATTAAGATCCCGATATAAACAATTTATAACAGACCAAAACCTACTGTTTTTGCCAAATAAATTTCATGGTTTTGTCTGTTTGTTTGTTAAAAAAATCGGTAACACATATAAAAGTATGTGAAATATTGATAATATTTTAGCAATATTTACAATTTATCTCATTCTCGCTTTTTTGTTTTTGGATATATAAAATCTCATGTTGTGTAAAGACATGTTATGTTATATAAAAACGAAATATTTTGGTTTCGGCCAATACGCTTTCGAGGTCGATACTACTCTTTTAGGTGCATATAACAACGTATTAACCGAGACTAAAGGATTTCGTTTTATATAACAAATCGAGTACTGTGATGTTGGAACTACTCTTGCAGGACATCAGTTATTTTGAAATAAACATACATATTGCTTTTCGTTTCTTGCAGTTGCTCAAGTCCATCAAGTTTCGATTTGCAGTGATGAGGTGAGATTTTTTTTTTTTTTAATTTGAATCAAAACGTTCGTAATGATGTTAAAATTCACTTTGATAATAAGCATACTCAAAGATTTAAAGTTGACAAGCTTATAATATATATATACTTATAAACATCACAAAATGTGCACAACAGGTATAATCTAGCTTAGTTATCTTCTGTCTGGTAAACATTTGTACATTAATTCAAATACACTGTAACATTCACAGTTTATATATAAACAACGAGGAATTATTACCTATAGTTACAGTCAAAATGTGCAATTCAAAAACTATGCATGCATAATAATATTAGAATCTTGCATGTTTACATTATAATATACACTTAATAGGTACTCTGACACTAAAGCGCATATCAACAAATTACACGCAAACTTACTAACCATTATACACAACAGCAACATATACCGAAGGAACAGATTGACGAGTCCATATTATTTATGACATTAATACGAAGAAGAATTTTGTCAACGTTCTTACTGAATGCATTTTGTGCTTGATTGACCATAAATGAAAACAAAATATCATATCATATCGTTAATATCGCGAATCTCAAATCCAAGTCACTAGACATTTATCATTGCTCTCCTATCGATTAGATATTTATCTGTCGTTATCAAGATATGCTTGGAAACTATTTTTTCAATAAAACTTATATCCATCGTCACCTATGTACATGTACATGTAGTTGGAGACCATTATTATTCTTAAAGTTAACTTACGATTATAACGAGTATAATTTATTGTAGTAAAAGAACAGTCACCTATAGGAGCAAATCTGTTCACTTCCGTATTTTCCTACTGTTGACGAAGTATTGCCTTTTTACCTTACGATTTCCTTATCGTACACAGTCAGAGTTCTGATTTTTAATGATAAAGACATTTGCCATTTGTAGTCGTAAGCGTTTTAATTAAGTCGTGATGTTGTTATATGCATCCTAAGTCATTCTGTTATAAGAGTAAAATCACTTGTTGGAATCTTGTTACTCAGTAAAATGTGTTTTAAATCACATTAATTTCCTGTAACGCTTTGTCTTATATAACTGATACAGACACATTGTCATTACGTCAATCAATGGTGGAACACACGTTTTGTTAGTTCTCTTTTATATCTTTATGCCTTGATAAGAAATATAAGAAACCAGAAACTGGAGGAAACAGACCCTACTTCCGTGGCAATGCTATTCTTGTCTTTCAATAACTGTGTTTACTTCATATTGTCATTATAGGGTATTGGGTCTGTCACTCTCTGCGACACCTCATCAGCCGAATTTATTTTGGAAAAGGTTAGTAGTTGTGTATAATTCCTATGCTATTTGTTCCTGAAAATCAACTATCTCTCTTTTGAAATGCAAATGTGTATATATAAACACAGAATTTGTTATAATTATTAACAAAGCATGGAGGATTAATCCGGAGAAGAATTTATCATAATCTTAAAGCTTTCATTTCGTTTTCTTTTATCATCCGCCATTAGACAGTTTGAACCTTTTTCATTTGATTAAGTAAATGTCAGATCGAAACAATCTTAATTTTTAAAATATCCACTTATATGTTTTCAAAAAAACACTTTAGTCGTTCTGAAAAGCTTGCGATAGAACAAGAACCTACACGTAATGTTGAACAATCTGCTTCAACAGGGCATCAGCCTACACGAAGAAATATTTTGTAGAGCAATACGTACATTCTGTATCAACATTGCAAAAAAATAAAATGAGTACACTGCATTGTAAAACTATTAACTTTTACTTGATTTTGCTGATGCATACAATCAACATTTAATGCATTATTGTGCATTAGATCATGGTTTATACTGAAGCAGTACTTACAATATGTAAAGTTTATTTTGTTATAGTCAATAGCTTGCTATGTTTACAGTTATCGGGAATTCATGCACGGTCATACTATTTCGTGTATACATTTCTCCATACCTTCACAGATATATCTCCTGTTCTACCAGGTCCCTATGGTATGAATTCCCTGAAAACCTTAGGTTATGACTTAAATGACGTGAAAAGAAACAATGCTATGACGTTATAGGAACAATAAGATGATGGACTGGTACATAAACTCCAACTATATGGCATCAAATGGAAATTACTCTGTTGGTTGAGAAATGTTTTAGAAGCTAGAAAACAAAGAGTGTTAACTGACGGATCTATATCTACATCCAGGCCTGTAAATGCAGGGGTACCGCAGGGCTCGGTTCTCGGTCCGCTTTTGTTTTTCCTTTATATTAATGATATTGTTGACTTTGTTTCTCATGAAATTAAACTGTTTGCTGATGACACTTCTATGTACGCTGTAACAGACGATGATCCAATCGAATTAGCACAAAACCTAACAGATGATCTCAGTAGTATAAAACTCTGGGCTGATAAATGGGATATTAAATTCCATCCAAATAAAACAGAATCTGTTATATTCTCTAAAAAAATGAATACTAATCACCCAAATGTATATTTTTATGATGAACCTGTTACTGTCAGCCGAACACATACACATCTTGGCTTGACATTCAGTGATGATGCTAAGTGGAATGACCATATTTATGATATTTACCAAAAAGCATACAAAATAATTAATATTTTAAGGATGATGAAACATAAACTTGACAGACAGTCATTAACCACAATGTATACATCATATATTAGACCTATACTAGAAAATGCAGATGTTAATTGGAATAATTGTTCACAAAATCTAAAAAAATCTCTTAGAGTCAGTCCAGCTAGAATCATTACAGGACTGCGTAGACCCCC
>NW_018408738.1:1189680-1190338 GCF_002113885.1 Mizuhopecten yessoensis | reverse complement strand
CCCCCTCCCCAAATATCTTGTACAAAGAATTAGGCTGGGTTCCTCTTGAAAGTAGGAGAAAACACCACAAAATATTCGTTCCGCCTATCAGTTCAAAAAGTTAATAACACCTATTCCAAATTCAAACACAAGAACAACTGATGTCTTTAAGTTTTTAGGAAATAGGGAAACTAATATTATTCTCTGTCAGTTGAGAAATGGGGCCAGTAACCAATTTAATGACCATCAGAAAGATTATCTTACTGAGTCCTCTGCATGATCTTGTGGTTCTATATTTGAAACAGCATCTCATTACTTCCATGATTGTATCAAATACACTGAAGATCGTATTGTAATTTTTCAGAATATATTCCATGAAACTCATCTATTTATCATTAGATGTCATGCTAAATGGTTGTGAGATATGTGATAAAAATGAAAACAAACATATTCTCCTATCTATATCCAATTACATTTTAAGTTCTAGAAGATTCAGGACATTTAACTTCAATTTTGAATGTGATTTTAGATTTTACTTATTTACACTTTATTTTTTATTTACATTTTATTTTTTCTCAGTGTAATTCTTCTGATTTCCAGAAATGGTACATGTATATTAATATTAATATTTCCCATTTATCTTCATAGTTTATTTTTAAATATTGTTAGTGAGGGGGGG
>NW_018408738.1:1074522-1189658 GCF_002113885.1 Mizuhopecten yessoensis | reverse complement strand
AGGGGGGGGGGAAGACCAGTTACACTATTTTATTAAAAAATATTGGGAAACAACTACATAAATAAGAATAAAAAGCTTTACAACATGTTAATTATATATCTAACCTGTGTTTAATATGCATAAATTAAACTATTTGGTGGGATTGAATTTCCAAACTCATCAGTGGATGGCCTTGTGTGATATAATGGACTTTTCTGGCCTGTATCTGTTGGGTGCGGTAATTTAATCCCATCAAATGTTTATACATGCAGCTCCATCGACAAATTATTTTCTGTTTTCTTCATAATATGTATATGTAATAGTCGTCTTTTATCGTGGATATACGACAACTCCTGGGTTCTTTTCTCAGTTAATTTATTACGTAAGTAAAAACCCTGTAACATGAAATACATCATATTACTACACATATAACATTTATACAATCACATAAGCTAAGACATGTCAAACAACTACCTGGCCGTAGCCAGTTACATAAGTAACAATAGTGGAATACGTTTTACAACTGTTACATTCAATCTATATATTATATAGAAATACAGCATAATTACAAATATATTAAAATACCCACCTCTTCAATGTGAAGAGGGTTTTCTCGGACAAAGTCCGCCGAGTCCTCAGTCTTACTCGTTCAATGTAAGCTATAAAAGGAAACAATATATATTAAAAACTTGCTTCTTCGAAATCACTTGTCTACTAAATTGACCACGCCCGATTTCTAAATTTACAAAGACTTTCAAAATATTAACTTTACTTTTAACAAAAATATTACGTTAATTAAATATATTATTGAATAGATACTATAATGAATTAAACTTATATTTATACGCGAGTACTTACATTATTTGCTTTTGGCTCTAGTGCCCGCTACCTCTTTTAATTCCTATGCTGGCTAGGTAAAGATATAGGTGTACAAATGTTCGCTGTGCTCGCTCTGGCCGCTCTGTTCAAAGTGACCAGTGCACCAGGTAAATTACCCTACATTCAACACTAGGTATTCTATACATAGACAATACGTACTGGACAAACAGGTTTACAACACATTACATCACATCCGCTCAGTACCTTACTCGCATTTACGCGTGCTATTTCCGCGCGCGCGCTAAAAGTTTTGCCGCAATGCGTGACGTACAAAATTACACGGAAGGCTGATTTCCGTTACATACGAACGCGTATAGCTAAATACCACAAATATATTAAAAGTAATAATGACAAATAATGACACTACTACATTCTCCCCTCCTTAGATGGAAGATGTCCTCATCTACATGATCAGGAAATAATGTAAATAAAACATAAAACAATATAACAAAAGTCCATGCAAAATATTTACACACAATTCAAATATAAAATCTGCAACTGAGGAAAAAACAAAAAAATATATATTAACTCCCCAATTCATCAGGTATTCCCCCGCTTAAATGAAAGATGTCCTCATCTTCCATGGGGTTTCCATTTACACATACATACTACATATACAAATGCATATTAACGTTCAAATAACGTTACGTAAAATGGCACACATACTCAACCAGTTAAAATATTTAACAATGCCTGTTGGGCTGATGCTGGCATATCTCCGAAGGATGCTGTAGATGTTATGTCCATCAGAAACATGGCTTTCATCTTCCATTCCGCTCCAGCAGGTTGTTGTGAACAAACAAACTCGCCTGATGTCATCCAATTAGGCGGTCGTTTGTTCCTTGTCGATCGTCGGGGTATTGGAATCTCCGGATCAGGCGAAGTAGTATTCCCCTGTACTGCAGCTGCAGGTTCATCCTCCGGTTCCGATTCCGATGTCTCCTCATCACTGAAGTCGATCTGAGGTCCAGGTACGGGTGTCATGTCCTTGCTCGGCTGCACCTTGTCCTGTGTGGGAGGCCGTTGAACGTTAGTAGGAACGTTCATACCCACAAATTCCTCATCCGAGCTCTCGTTGCTGTCACTTACAGGCGGTGATACAACAGGCTCAGCCACAGACTTCCGATGATGCGGACCACTATCCATCCTCGACCTCCTAACACGAGGTACCGGCCGAGGTGGATGTGCAATGGGTACCGTATCCACTTCCACCGGTATAGTTCCAATTGGAAGTAGATGGTTTCTGTGAAGAGTTCTACTCTTTCCTTCACCACTCTCTCGAAGTATGGTGTATACCGGAATGTCAATGTTGGGTTGACTCTGTACGATGTATACGTCAGGCTCCCAGCGATCCGCTAGCTTGTGACGTCCCTCAAAGGCAAGTACCTTAACAAGAACGCGGTCACCCGGTTCCAAAACGGCTTCTCTACTACGTAGATCGTAGCCTGCCTTCTGACGACTCTGCGATTCCCGAGCCTTCTTACTCGCTAAGCTGAACGAATGTGACATCCGGTTCCTCATGTTTTTGACATAATCCGGCATGCTAGTTGGGGTAATTTCCTCGTTTACTCCACACAATAGATCAACGGGCAATCGTGGCTGTCGTCCAAACATCAGCTGAAATGGCGAATAACCCGTTGTCTTATGCCGTGTACAGTTGTACGCATATGTGAGCGAACCCACAAAGCTCTTCCAGTCTTTCTTTTGATGCGGTTCCAATGTGCCTAACATGTCGATCAGGGTTCTGTTGAAACGTTCGCACATTCCATTTCCGCTAGGATGGTATGGTGTCGTTCTCGATTTAGTAATATGAAATGTTTCGCACAAACTTTCTATTACTTTCCCCTCGAAGTTAGCTCCTTGGTCGGAATGTAATCTCCGCGGAATTCCGTAATGTTCAATAAATCCCTGCAAAGCCTCCGCTGTTGCTTTAGCCGACTGACTCCGAGTTGGAATGGCTTTGGCATACCTCGTAAAATGGTCGGTGATCACTAAAACATCTTGAAACCCCCCTTTAGACGCCTCTAGTTTCAAGAAGTCCATGCATACCAACTCCATAGGTTGGGTGGTAACAATGTTGACTAACGGAGCCCTAATGCTAGTCGACGATTTCCTGAGTAGACATCTCTGGCATTCCTTCAACCACGTTTCCACATCTTTGGTCATACCAGGCCAAAAGAATCTATCTCTCAGCAGAGATAACGTCCTATCCCTTCCAGGATGGCCAATGTCATTGTGTAATGACGTCAGGACCTTCTCTCGCATGGCAACCGGAAGTACAAGTTGGTCCACATCGGTCTCACCATCAGATACCCGTCTATATAGCACACCACGTTTCAGTTTCCAGCTATCCCAGCATCTGTTAAGGGTTGCGTTTTCTGGTATAGCTGAAAACCTCTTCCGTGTTGGCTTCAGATTCCTCCTAATGATGGGTAGCCATTCCCCTATAACATCGTCCTCCGTCTGAAGAGTTCGCCACTGGTGGGGTGTCATGGTTTGGAAACCATGTTCGTCATCAACGTCAAGCATATCCAATACCTCTGTTGATAGGCTCAAGCTTTCCACCAATGAACCTTTACAAAACGTTGCTCCTTTACAGACGGCTTGGACAGATTCTGATGATATGTTACATCCCGGAAGCCGTGACAAAGCGTCTGCGTCCGCGTTGTTCCGTCCTGGTCGATACTTAATATCGAAGTTGTATGCCGCTAGAGCGGACAACCACCTATGCCCCGTCGCGTCAAGCTTTGCTTTCGACAAAACGTAGGTCAGCGGGTTGTTGTCCGTTAAAACGGTGAACGTCTGTCCATATAGATGGTCATGGAACTTTTCGGTAACTGCCCATTTTAACGCCAGGAATTCCAGTTTATGAGCCGGGTAATTCCTCTCCGACTTGCTCAATCCTCGACTGGCGTAGCAAATAGGTCGTAACTGTCCATCTTGCTCTTGATATAGAACGGCTCCTAGTCCTAAGGTACTTGCATCGGTGTGAAGCTCAAACGGCTGACTGTAGTTAGCATATCCAAGCACAGGAGGATTGCATAACGCTTCCTTCAGGCCGTTGAACGCTGTATCATGCTCCGATGCCCATGTCCACTTAACGCCATTTATCTTAGTCTTTGCCCTTCCTTTGTTCTTCTTTACTCTGGTCGGTGGTAACAGGTCAGTTAAAGGTCTCGCAATCTTTGAAAAATCCTTTACAAACTTCCTGTAGTAACCAGCAAAACCTAGGAATTGACGTAGTTCTTCAGGATTAGACGGTGTCGGCCAGTCTCGTACCTTCTCAATCTTCTTGGGATCTGCCTCAATGCCTTCCGGTGTGACGATGTGTCCAACATAGGCAACTCTGTTCATAAAGAACTGGCATTTCTTAGGCGCAAGCTTCAAACCGTTGTCTCTGAGTCTCTGAAAAACCTTTCCTAGTCGTTCCAGATGCTCCTCATACGTTCGCGAAAAGATGATTAAATCATCAAGATATATCAGGCAGATAGCTAAGTGTAGGTCTCCCATGCATCTCTCCATCAGGCGCTGAAATGTCGCAGGAGCGTTCGTAAGTCCAAAAGGCATCCTCGTGAACTCATAAAACCCCAGTGGGCCGACGGTAAATGCAGTTCGCTCCTTATGTTCTTCCTCTAGCTCAACCTGATGATAACCCGACTTTAAATCCAGCACAGTAAAGTAGTGTGATCCAGCTAAACAATCCAGGATGTCCTCTACTCGTGGTAACGCGTATGCATCCCGAATGGTGCGTTGATTTAGCTGTCGGAAATCCACACACATCCTCAATGATCCATCTTTCTTCCTCACCAGAACAATGTTCGATGACCAGGGACTGTATGATGGTTTGATGACTCCCGCAGACAAAAGTTGCTGAAGATGAGTCTTCACTTCGTCATACATAGAAGGTGGTATCCTCCTATGGCGTTGTTTAAAAGCAACTGGATCCGTCAAATCGATTCGATGTTTCACGAGATTAGTACACCCGAGGTCAGTATCTCCGTGTGAAAATATATCCTCGTATCCCTTTATGAGTTTCGTTCCTAGCTGTAGTTCCTCCTCCGTAACAGCTGAATTGGTAAAGTCTATCTTATCCATAAATGACTTCGGTATTCCCACCTCTCCATCAACAGTAGGAAGTTCCTGGACAATCACTGGCTGTATCTCACATAAAATTGCCTTGGGAGGAATGATAAACGTATGTGTTGTCAGATTGGATAGTTGAACGTCCAATGGATGTGTACTGTCGCAGTCATATGAAAACACTGTAGGTGTAACATCAATATCTTTGGACAGCTTGGATCGTTCCGTGGGCTGCATGATAGCACAGGTAGTTGGATAGGCGCTCCGCTGGTCTACATATCCCTTCAGGGTGATAGTAGAGTTCGGTCTAAGGACGCAATCCATGTTTCCTGCATTCTTGACGAGGCCAATGCTGTTGCGATTTCTCACCAAATCCCGATCCCTCAATGTCATACAGCGAAATGCTAAAAACCATGGAGTATCCAATCCCTTCTGCAAGAACTTCGGTCCATTCCTGCTTCGACACCCTTCCAACAATACCGACAGAACGTTGGTTCCAAACAACACTGGTACCTTGGAGTTATAGTTGCTGTTGGGGACTACCAGCAAAAGACACCTCTGCTCATCTCTTCCAAATAGTCCTTCAAAACTGACTCCCGCTTCGATAAATCCGGAGTAAGGTAACTGTTGACCATCAGCACATTCTATAGAAAGAATTTCATCCAGTGGCTGCAGGTCCAAATGACTCAGATGACATTCATAAAAATGTTGGCTAACCGTAGACACGGTCGCACCTGTATCAAGTAACGCCCTGGTCCCCTTACCTTCTACGTTGACATCAACTTCATTAGCATTGCCAACCATTTGTGTTCCTGTCCTAGTAGCCTTAGTACTCTTGTTCGGACCTTGAATTCGGAAATCTATGAGTGGTCCGTCTTCATAGACTCCTTCCCTTTTACCGAACTGCGCGAGTGATCCATATTTACCCTGCATCGCGCTCTGATATGTCCCGGCTGTCTGCACCTCCAGCATATAATATCAGGTTTCCTGTCCCAAGACGCGTCATCCTGGTCAGTCTTCTCTTGCGACGGCTTAGAGTGGTAAACAGACCCTCCTCCGTAGTTGTTAGAGTTTCCTCTATTCCTGTTCCTGTGATCTCTGTTGTTCTTCCACGAGGTTGTCCCACCATCGGATATCTGCTTCTCTAACCTCTGAATAGCAGCAGACAATTGGTTGACCACAGACCTCAAATCCTCCTTCTCCTCCCCTTCAACAGCTGAGTTGACAGTAACAGTCGCCTTCGATGGTTTCTCGTTGTCTCTTGTCCTTTCTATAGATCTTACTGCTATGCATAGTTCTTCATAATCAGCAATGGAGTCATGCTTGTGGCCAGTAACATCTCTTAAGTCTTGCCTCAGACCAGACCAAAACTTGTTGTGCAACCGCTTATTGCGTTCCGCAGGTCCTATACCAGAATCGGCTCTAAGCAACAAGTCTTCCAGTCTACAAGCCCACTCAGTCACATTTTCCTTGGGTTGCTGATGTGCGGCATAGAAATTCTCCAACAGGGTCTCCTGGTCATCTACTATACCATACAGACTTCTAAGTTTGACGATCAACTGTGCGGGTGTCGCATTAGCTCCTAACCGCATAGCTACTCTGGCTGCAGTTCCCTTCAGAGATCTTCGGATAGACTGCCCAATGACATCCTGTGACTTACCTGTGTCAATCAGACATTGCACTTCGTATTTCCATAAATCGAAAGTAGCCTCACCCTTTCCTTGATCTCCAGAAAATAACGGTAACTTGTAAAATCTCGTGTCCAGAGTGCCTGTGGTAGAACCAATACCCTGAGAAACAACATTTCCACTTACCCCTTGTCCAACCATCGACGGATTAGCAGTGTCCAATCCTCCTGTTGAATTAAGAAAATCCATCATCTGACTCCTTAACTTAACTTAACTTTCACCTTTAGGTCTAGCACCCATTTGAGAAAACAACTTAGACACATGCTCTACAGAGTCCGCTTCCTCTTGTGGAAGTATCGCTTCCGCCTGCGATAGTTTTTCTTTAGAATCGGCCATCGCGAAACCTGTATCACAATAAACACAACAAAACACAAATAAAATATTCAAGCAAACCAACAAAGTTCATCTATGTGTTCTCACCAAACACAGAACAAGTATTTTACTCTCGTTCTCATAGATATACACACTTACAAATCAAATAAAACCAGCCAACTCTGCCACATCTACCGTCAATGAATTAAATGACTTACCTGAAATAGAACTATGTAAATCCTAAGAAGAATGATATTCGGTCGCGTTCAGCCAAAATACACGCGAATAAGTCAACGAAAAAATCAATCCGATTAGCGATAAATAGCATCTAACGCACCATCATCCATCCAACATAAATACAGAAAGATCCACATAGCACGTGTAACAAAGAACAACATCAACTGCGACCAAGCATGTACCCACAAAATAACTCTATTCCACTTGAATTTTTTTTACTGAAGTAATCCTACATGTTAACTTTCGAAACAGAAGAAAAAATGAAAACAAAAATCTAAGTAAATTTATCAATTATCGATGACAACAGAAATTTAACACTATAAGACAACTTAAGCCAAAATTAAGTAAAAAAAACCAGCCAATTTCAAAAGAAATAAATTCCAAAAAAAACACCACGAAGTCAAATTAATTACAAGTGATTCCTCTGAAGCAAAGTATATTTCCGACAACCACGTATAAATTAATTTAAAGACACGAGAACAAAAAAAATACACAATTTGTATTCACAAAAACATTTTGAAAAATCCAAGAAACGTCAATTTGTACTAAACAAAATCAAAAATGAAAGCTCAATATGAAAACAATCAAGATAATCAAAGTTGAAGAGAAGGGAAAAAAATAAATTCAATCAAAGCATTTCAATAAATCATGAGTGAAATCAAAATTCAATTCAAACTAGAAATATATTGAAAAGAAACAAAAAATTTGAATAACTGAAAAATACAATTAAATAATTCAATTACTTTCTACTACAATAACTCAATACAAATATAAATGTTTGCTGATAACAGATATTAAATAATACTGGATTTTTTCTAAAATGTCACCGGAAGTTGACAGCGTACCGGAAGTACGAAAATACAGGAAGTTAAATTCGACCGGAAGTTAAAGTTATACCGGAAGTACCATTGATTACCGGAAGTTCACAATATTTACCGGAAATGCAAAGGAAATACCGGAAGTACAAAATATAATACCGGAAGTTCACAATATTTACCGGAAATGCAAAGAAAAATACCGGAAGTACAAAAGATAATACCGAACGAAGTTATTAGACAAATACACACACAAAAAATATCAGAACAATTATGAAATGAATAAGATAAATCAAGTTTCACCATTAAGAGTTCGTGTTTCACGAAAGAAAATACAAGATATATAGTAAAATGGGTGGAAAGTCAATGGTACACAAATGTCATTTACTGTGTACGGTCAGCAAAGGTCCAGTTCTTCTCCGGGTCCAATAACATAAAGAATCAACTGCGCACATTGCAGTCGCGTGATACACAAAACACTCGTTGATCAAGGTCGTCCGAAGGTCGTTCGAGCGTACGTGCGTGCCTCTCTGGTATACATCCTGCATTCACATACAGACGAAATCCATCCCGTCATCAGGTGGAATAGGTCACTCAGGTGAATTTTCCAGTCCGGTCTACATTTACGGTCGGTAGATATCCATCCCGTCAAGCGTGTCGGCAGGGACACTAGGCCATCAACGATACGTGGGCGCCAATGTAATAGTCGTCTTTTATCGTGGATATACGACAACTCCTGGGTTCTTTTCTCAGTTAATTTATTACGTAAGTAAAAACCCTGTAACATGAAATACATCATATTACTACACATATAACATTTATACAATCACATAAGCTAAGACATGTCAAACAACTACCTGGTCGTAGCCAGTTACATAAGTTACATTAGTGGAATACGTATTACAACTGTTACATTCAATCTATATATTATATAGAAATACAGCATAACTACAAATATATTAAAATATCCACCTCTTCAATGTGAAGAGGGTTTTCTCGGACAAAGTCCGCTGAGTCCTCAGTCTTACTCGTTCAATGTAAGCTATAAAAGGAAACAATATATATTAAAAACTTGCTTCTTCGAAATCACTTGTCTACTAAATTGACCACGCCCGATTTCTAAATTTACAAAGACTTTCAAAATATTAACTTTACTTTTAACAAAAATATTACGTTAATTAAATATATTATTGAATAGATACTATAATGAATTAGACTTATATTTATACACGAGTACTTACGTTATTTGCTTTTGGCTCTATTGCCCGCTACCTCTTTTAATTTCTATGCTGGCTAGGTAAAGATATAGGTGTACAAGATGTTCGCTGTGCTCGCTCTGGCCGCTCTGTTCAAAGTGACCAGTGCACCAGGTAAATTACCCTACATTCAACACTAGGTATTCTATACATAGACAATACGTACTGGACAAACAGGTTTACAACACATTACATCACATTCGCTCAGTACCTTACTCGCATTTACGCGTGCTATTTCCGCGCGCGCGCTAAAAGTTTTGCCGCAATGCGTGACGTTCAAAATTACACGGAAGGCTGATTTCCGTTACATACGAACGCGTATAGCTAAATACCACAAATATATTAAAAGTAATAATGACAAATAATGACACTACTACATATATATATATATATTATATGTCTTTTCGGTATCAAAATAAAAGGTTAGAATTTAAACCATTAGATTCAATTATAATAAAATTGAGTATTAGTAGTTGTTTCCCTCAATTTGATTATTAATTTGATAATACCAACTTGTTTATTTACTTATATTTACGTTTTCTCTGCCTCTTATGTTCTTTTTTAACTTATAATTCATAATTAAAATTAAAAATGCCCGCCTTATCGACAGTCCACACAATTTCGTTCAATAGTTTGAACAGCATATTGTCGCGTGCTGATTGGCAAACAAAGTAGTACTTTGACATTTTAACAAACACTTCAAATTTATTCCACAATTTAGTATCAATACAATTGCGTATGATATGTCTATAGGGTGATTCGAGTTTTTCAATAGAAATCTGAGCTGAAAGTAAGATTTGAAATTGTTTCGATTTACCCCCGGAACAAATTTCGCGCATGAATAAATACAGTGAACACCGTGAATGAGACCTTGACCTCCACGAGGGAGTTATTTTTAGAAGTTAATTCGAACTTTTCTCGTTGCTCATTTTGTGAAGAATCAACGCGTGAATGTATTTGTTTATTGTATGGGAACCCGACAACAGTAGGTAGATTCTATAACAGCATCGTTATTTGACATGTCGTCTGAAACTGTGGATCCGAGACGCGTGAAACTGATAGCGTTTGAAGTGAGTGATCTTGCGAAGGAGCACAGGTTCGTTACAAATGTCTGAAATGACGAATGTTTATGTGTGCTGTGACTCATATCAGTAGGTCTGTAACATATGTGTCAGTAGGTCTATAGAATATGTGTATTTCAGACATTTATAACGAACCCCTGTTGATCAGTGCAGTGTAACAGACGATATTTCTGATAAATTGCATGAGTGTTAAAAGTGTTTCCATTGCCGGCATTGGTGATGTCAACTGATGTGCATTTTGTACGATATTGCAGACCTTGGTCTGGTTTTCGTTGTAATAAAAGTGTTTTTTATCTTATTTTTTATTTTGCACATAAATTTACAATGACATTATCAAATCTCACAATGCCCAGCGATATTTCAGCAGCCGTAATGTTTATTTACATTGGATATTGTAGTTCCGGTCAGTGTTGTAATTAATACGCTAAGAATTGTGTCTCGTGCGACATGGTAATTAAAGTCCCATCAACGACACAGCTTTCAAAGAGGCTATATAGTGACAATGCCATGCAAATGTAAATATATGTGTTTGTATGTGTTCTAATGTCTATGTCTTTGCTTGTACCACTATTTGTTACTATGTTTGGAGAGGGCTTAAATAGACTATGCCTGCTGCCCAATTCATTTGTCCTTTGACAATAAAATTTATTGAAATTGAAATAAGAACAATACTATATGACATCACAATCACCTGCTATGAATGGGACAAGGTATATATATTTCAGGATAAAGCTATATAAATGCTGAAATAGCTGTTTTCAATTTAGGATTAAAATGATGGGAGAAAAATAATCATCTGCTATCGTGAAATTATAACAAAAATCTCTAAACCTTCTAGGTGATTGATTTTTTGGTTGTCTAACCCTCAGCAGAGCTTCGGGTGGAACAACCAAAACACCATCTTTCAGGTTAGAAATTACTGTAAAATATATACGATATTAAAAAAGGTATGCTGTCAGTATTAATAACAAATTATCTTAAGCAAATAGAGTTAATTCTCATAATGATGAAATCGTGTTTATTTTTCAGAACTGGGATATAAATGGCTGTAAACTGAAACTTAGCCGACGTCCAACTAGGGACAAAACCAAAATCACTACAAAGCCTCAGAAACAACAAGAAAGAGAAGAAGCAGTTGATAGAGGGATTTATCATTCGGTCGTACCATTCCGGTCTTACTCTGATTACCAGAGAAAAAGACCAGCATTTTGGCAGGATGTGCCTCATCACAATTCACAGATGGTCAAATCAAACAGACACAGGAAAAAGCAACACCATTTCTGGAGACACACTGTTCCAATCCAAACATGTAAGGTTCAATCGAGAAAGATAAAACGCCGACGAAAGAAGCGAAAACATTCCAAGGTTGGTAAATTATTTACATTTTATGAAAAGCTATGATATTATAGCAACTTGGTCTGTCAACAAGATGAGTTCATGTATATAGTGTGACTGTATTGTTATCAAGTCACCCTTAACAAATTTGTACAATGCTCAATCTTGTTTATTGATACAACCGGTGTGTAAATAAGAGTATACGTTAAACATAACTTAAACTGAAATTTGTACCTTCTTAAATTTCACCCTGTTGGAAATGAAGTTTAATTTTGAAAAGGTAGCATAACTCGTAAACATGTACATTTAATGTGTAGCATTTAAAATTTCCCAGAAGGATCCTATTTCCATGGTAAACAAATATCAAGGTCGTCGGCCCTATCGTGCATTAGCCATGAAAGGTGTGACACAATACGCACAGTAAATAAGTGGGTCTGTGTACATGATATACTAAGGTAGGTAAGAGGTGCAAAAGAATTGGACGATCCTAAACCTGAGCTCACTCTTATTTTCAAAGTATGGAATGAAGTGTAGTGGGGGCGATAATTCTGTTATTGTTCCTCGGAACGAAATGATAACACGGCTAAATGCATCTAATTTGCCGCATATATCAGCGATTTGAGTACGAAAAAACCCGGCTCCATAACTTTTGCTGAAACTTTCCATGTTTGTAGAACTCAGTGTGTACCTCCTTGTAAATCTGTTATACCCGGGGAAAATCTAGTTATGTTGATATTTGGGGTCAAGCACGCCAAAATCGGCATTTTGACCACTAGTTTCTGTATAATTCACCCTGTAGAATTAACGCTTAAAGCTGACGACACGAAACTCCACACATAAGTAGTCCCAGTTATTCGAAAGAAAACGGTATATTTGGTTTCGATATCTTTTACAAAACGGCCTCAAGATGGTTTCAAAAATTAGGTGTATTTCTGAGGTTTCGTGGAATTTTCCAGAAGATCCGATTTCTACGGTTCTCCTTAAAAGCGTCTTCAACCGACAACAAGCATCTTCATGTGACAACAAGCGTCGCCAGACAAAATCTTTAAAATAACTGAATAAAGTAAGCGACATCAGAAGATATGTTGTTAATATGACTATAATACATCTTTATACCAAATTTCAGTTTGATATTTGAAAAATTGACCGAGTAATGATGAATTGAATTTTACGATCTGCGGCGTGGCACGTGTGCGTATTAACCTGCACAGTTAGAAAGCGCCGCCAGACAATATCTTTAAACATTCTTACTAAAGTAAACGACATCAGAGTATTGATACTGTTGAATGGTTTAAAGTACCTAAACCCTGAATTCGATCGGTACTTCATAAGTTTGAAACTTGATCATGTGATTCATTGATTTGCAATTGTTGCTTTTCAATTTGTTTTTGTAAAACACCCCGCGCCTGACCAATATGTCTTTACGTGTTCTTTACGACTCATTAATCTTTTGCGAGATAGTAATGAATTTATTAAAAAGCAATTCAATAAACTTTTCATGTGTTATTTTGTCATAGAATATGCATTAACTGATCTTTTCTGAAATTGTTTAAATATAAAGTAATATAGACGTCTCATTGTGAACGTAATTGATCATGTCAGTGAAGCATTGTTTATACAGCAATATGATCCGGGCTGGCCGTGTTCAGCTATACGATCGAAGTCCTACGTACATGTAGACATATATATATGAAATTTGGTATAAAAGTGTGTTATAGTCATATGAATAACATATCGTCTATATAAATGAGTCATTATCAGAAATTGTCAATTGTTTGGAACCCATGACCCTAGGTTCCGGAGGCCAACGATCTACCACTGAGCTAAAAGGGACATGTCCTATCAGCTGACATATACTTCCCAGATCTTTCACAATACTTTTGCATTACCATGTAGTTCAAGTTACCGTTGTTACAAAATTATTTCTTTTTCATTTGGCAACATCGATAACATCAGTTGTTACATAACTCAGGTGACCGTTAAGGTCCACGGGTCTCTTGTCATGATATGTTGTTGTGTTTCCCTGAACAGAATTTTGATTTGAAAATTTTTGCAAAAGTAATTGCCCTTTGTTTAATTCAGTATTTGATTTTTGTCCGGATATTTCCTCCTTCTTTTTTTCGACCGATTTCTTTGAAACTTGGAAATCGTTATAGTCATGATATATAGTTATGTTTTCAAAAAAGAATTGATTCGACTATTTTTGCAGAAGTTATTGCCCTTTGTTAATTTCAGTATTTTATTTTTGTCCGTCGATCTCCTCCTACATTTTCGACCGATCTCTTCACAGCTTGATATACATTATAATCATGCTATGAAGTTGTATTTCCATGAAAAAAAATTTGATTCACCGATTTTTGCAAAAGTTATTTCAATTTGTTTATTTCAGTATTTGGTGTTTTGTCCAGAGATCTTCTCCTACCTTTTTTGATCGATTATTTTGAAACTTGTTAGGCATAAGTATCATGATATGTTGTTGTGTTTCCCTAAATTGAATCTTAATTTGACAATTTTTGCAAAAGTAATTGCCCTTTGTTTTTTTCAGTATTTGATTTTTGTCCGGATATTTCCTTCTCCTTTTTTCGACTGATTTCTTTGAAACTTGGAAATCGTTATAGTCATGATATATAGTTATGTTTTCAAAAAAGAATTGACTCGACTATTTTTACAGAAGTTATTGCCCTTTGTTTATTTCTAGTACTTGAATCTTGTCCGGAGATCTCCTTCTACAGTTTTTTATTGATTTCTTTGAAACTTGGTAGGCTTTAATGAGTTGGAGACTAATCTTTTAATAACTTGTTTTCCTCAAACTGTTAGAAAATTAAAGAAAATCGAACTGACTTTGTAGTGAAAGGTGAGATTTATAGCATGTAAGCTAGCCACTCTTAAGGTGATGCAAATCTTATTTTAATGCAAGATATTATTTAACACTATATGGCATTCGACGGGCGTATATTGTTCCGCCCTGCGGTACTCTCGTTAGCTCACCTGGCCATGGTCCGAAGGTTATTTTTTTCCATTTCTTTTTCTTTGCCTTAACGGCAGCATCATGTCAGACATATTTTGCAAAGGGAAATGCCCTTGACCCTTATTCAAGGTCACAGGGGTCAATTTTGTTAAAACACTCGAACAATTTATTCAAAGTCATGTTGAATAGCTGTGTTAGCCTTGTTTAAACAGAGTTATTGCCCTCTACACTTCATTCCATCTGTGATATCCCTTCAGGTGTCACCCCAATAGTATATTGGGATATAGTTGTAGTGAATTATTTCGACTGTATTTAGCCAAGGCACTAACCTATATATTATTAAGAATCCTGTTGCACATACTTTTACACGCTTTTCTTAATACACTAAACAGTTTATCTTCATTGTTTTTTCATTACATAATAATTTGAGAGTAAAACTGATACGGATGAACCAATTTGTTTATGAACATGTTCACGGATATGTGATGTTGTCCATTTTCAGCGAATCATTTGCATTATGTTGTTGAAGTTCCTGTTCATAATTCATTAATTAAATTTTATGTCATTCAAAATGTGAACAGAAACTTTCATGTTTTGAATTACTTAATTATCAGTTTATATGCCTAGATTGATGTTTACGTCTTGATAAATTATTCGCTTGTTTTATCAAATGCTTTCCTTAATCTGATATCGATGTTTATTGAACACTGAACAATTGTTTTCTATATAACATGATACATATTTTTAAAACTACATCAATTAAATCTTCGATGGTATTAACATTTGGTATTCTAGTCTGTTGGTAGCTTTATTTGTAACAGTTTCAGATAAACATTTAGATAAAGACTCTAGAGTATTGGTTGCTTTATTTATAACTTAGTTTTATAACAGTTTCAGATAAACATTTAGATAAAGACTTTAGAGTATTGGTAGCTATATGTATAACTTAGTTTAATAACAATTTCAGATAAACATTTAGATAAAGACTCAAGAGTATTGGCAGCTTTATTTATAACTTAGTTTTATAACAGTTTCAGATAAACATTTAGATAAAGACTCTAGAGTATTGGCAGCTTGATTTATAATTTAGTTTTATAAGAGTTTCAGATAAACATTTAGATAAAGACTTTAGAGTATTGGCAGCTTTATTTTTAACTTAGTTTTATAACAGTTTCAGATAAACATTTAGATAAAGACTTTAGAGTATTGGTAGCTTTATTTAAAACTTAGTTTTATAACAGTTTCAGATAAACATTTAGATAAAGTCTTTAGAGTATTGGTAGCTATATGTATAACTTAGTTTAATAACAATTTCAGATAAACATTTAGATAAAGACTCTAGAGTATTGGCAGCTTGATTTATAATTTAGTTTTATAAGAGTTTCAGATAAACATTTAGATAAAGACTCTAGAGTATTGGCAGCTTTATTTATAACTTAGTTTTATAAGAGTTTCAGATAAACATTTAGATAAAGACTCAAGAGTATTAGCAGCTTTATTTTTAACTTAGTTTTATAACAGTTTCAGATAAACTTTTAGATAAAGACTTTAGAGTATTGGTAGCTATATGTATAACTTAGTTTTATAACAGTTTCTGATTAACATTAAAATTAAGACTCTATAGTATCGGTAGCTTTTTTTACAAGCAAGTTTACAACAGCTTCAGGATAGCATTTATTATAGTGGATAGCGATAAAGGAATTCATTCAATTTAATCATTCAAAATATTTACTATTTTAAGCTTTACAGAAACTCCAACATCACAACTAAGTCAACTCGTTGGTTTTTCCACTTCTGAGTCAACTCGTTAGTTTTTCCACTTCTGAGTCATCACAAAGATATATTTGTAGATTCGGACTTGCTAAGCTGGAAACTCTGCAAACATACATATGAATATCATTACGCCTATGACCAAATGTCTACTTTGTAACCTTTAGGACGCATATGTAGGAATCTTTCTCTTAATTATTTCGTATTTCAACTTGAATATTCCTAAATTATCATATCGTATGTGCAATTATTGAAATTAGTAGGCAAGAGCCGTATAAGTGACCTTTGACCCGCTGAATTATATCAGTTACATAAATATTATGTGAGGGACTAACGTGTATTTGTTTATTGCAGGTGACTGCAATACCAGATTGGACATGTATAGAACCCTGCCACACATTGACAAGTAATAGAGAATTTGGATCCTGTACACTACCGATTGAGGTTAGCCACAAAAAATATTCACAAACATCCCAAACAAGTGTCCATGAAGTTATAACAAACAATAAAGAACACGACGATCAATGCTTAGAATCAACGAAATTTAATCAGATGAGCATTGTTAAAACCACAAACAATGCAACACCTTCTCATTCAAATGATAGGCACATCCCAGTAAGTGTTCGTTCCAATGGAAAGAAATACATTATCCCTGTAGACACATTGCGTCCATTACAGAGTGTTACGGAAGGCATTAAACAAATAGAGAGAATACCGCCGCGAAACCAACTTTTGTTTTACCAAGGTCATGTACTGAATGACAACGTAGCTCTTCAGCAGTTACAGCCTCATGATCACGTGGAAATAATTGTGAAGGCTAAAGGTGGAATGCTTAACGAAGGTGTCGATACCACAGGTAAGATATTTATTCATCTATAATGTATTCTCTATTTAGGCTCTTACAGTCAAGTCCTCAATTTTTACGCTGCTCCTATGTCATACTAGTTTCAGCTTAATCCATAAAAAATGTGATATTCTGCAAACTTCTTAAACACCCTAAATATATTTGTACCTTTCAACATACACTGTATCTGGTCTAGTTGGATATTCCAACTGAAAATTAAAGCCGTAATGTTTTCTGAAAATTAAAACAAGCACACGACTGTTTACTTTGAAGTTATAGCGTGATAGCAAAATCAAGATTACCGAAGAAATGTTGTCTGAGTTGAAATACATAGCCCTTCTATTACTTTAGATTGCAAAGATTGGAGTTGTTTTCTATTACTTTATTTATCACCAAAATCGGTCCTAAAAAAGATACAATGGATACCCCTGCGTTTATGATCTAAAATTCAAAATATTTCTACCTTCTCTTTGCATGTGTCTGAAATCAGAACATTCAATTAAAAATGTTCCACTGTAAATGGAGTGTCACCAGCGTGGCATGAAGGTGGATCTACAAAACCCTGAACATAAAGCAGCCCATCAGTGATGTGGATACAGTCTAAGTTTGTCCTGTTGGTGATATTTGAGCTATACAATGACAATGTCAATAGTTTAAATCAACTTTTAAAAATTATATCGGATTTAAAATAAGCGGCTGTTTTTTCTCCTCAAATTTAACCAGGAGCATATACACCTTGTTGATATGTTTTTGCTGGTTCGTTACATTCAACCATATACTAATTTTGTGATTGGTTATTACTCATCACTATCGCAACCATTTCAAAATCTTCGATGAGAACTGCTATGTGACACTGGTTTGGATGTATGCGTATAGCCTATTTTGTTGTAGGATATATGTAGTCAATTTTCATTCTGGTTCATTTTTAAGGAAACTGATAATAATCTAAACAGTTAAGGAAATATAAAAATCGACTGTAGAATTATCATGTGGTTTTGGAATTGTATATTTGATTTTATAAAATGGGAAAATCCTGTCTGTCTGTCTGTCTGTCTGTCTTTCTATCTCTCTGTCTCATGATTTCTTTTTCTTGTTTACACAGCTGAGAGTGGCCCTGAACCTACTACAAATAGCACAGAGGACGAAGTAACGAAATGGCTAAAGGATGTAGTGAGGATACAAGAGGAGACATTGACTAAATGCTGTGAGGTTGACGGCGAAATGTTATTTCGTTATAATCGAAATGAATACAAGACATTTGCTGACGACTTTGATATCACTATTGGACAGGCCCTCCGAATTTTAGTTGTTCGAGATGGCAGTTGTTACAAGCATGCGGACACAAAAGTAGCTGGATGGACCAAAGAAAACGTTTCTTCTTTCATGATGGAGATTCTTAAAAGTAAAGAATCTGCAGAAAGAGTATGCCAATTTGTTAAAAAGAATATGATAGATGGACTTGTTCTGTGTCAATACGATGGTGACCTGGATATTTATCGAGATTTTCCAGACATAGGTATACAAAAAGGAATCATTAAAAAAATATTTACAAAACTTGGCAATTTACTGGCAGAAAGCAGATTGGATGAAAAATACGTTTCATGTATTTCTGCAAGTCAAACTGTTAATCCTAGAGAAGTGTTTCAAAACAAGAATGTGAAAGAAATGCAATCATCCGATGTTATTACTCTTTCATCCCGTGAGCTATCCCCAAGAACGCATGATAATACATCAGCAGGAAACGTAGCACCAGATATTAAAACGGACGTAACAACGATTAATACTGAAGACGTATCTATTTCTACTTGTACAACTGGAGACACGTTCGAGCGACCGTTTGTCTCTAAAGAAAAGTCCACAGTTAAAAGAGAAAGCGATTTTATTCACGTTCTGGACGCTCCAACAAATAAGAACACAATAAATGATCCAACATTAACACAAATTGATGCAGACACAAAGCAAACTTCAATAGCAGGGAAAGCTAAACGAAATATCTTATCAGGAACAACTTCATCAGCAACAGGGGATCAGTGCACTAGTGAAAGCGAAAATCCTGTCAGTGTGATGGTTGGAACGATAAACACTAACACAAGGGAATATTTCACCTTTATTGAAAAGACTTTACATCTCAGCAGCTGTAGACCTAGTGCCATTAAGCCGTGTTGTCCGCTCAACCTTCATGTGTTTTCATACAATTCATCGCGACTAAACGAACTTCAGAAACAACTGCTCTTCTTCGTATTACTCAGAGAAAAAGATCTCCCGACAGGGGAATCACAGAAAATATTTTGGCATAAAATAGCAAAGGAACCAATGCTATGGCTGAACCGTGTGCTTACTCCAACTGAAAAAAATATGATCAAACCAACAAAATCTGAAGGGAAGTTGAAAATCAACGGAAAGGAGTGTTCGCTTATTGGATTACAAGTAACAATGCAACGTGTTATGGATAAAGGATTGCAAACCTTACTGAGCTTCAATAATCATATTCTCCTAGTGCATCGCCATGCGCTCGAAAAGGACACAATAGGGTACGTGGTAAAGTTGCAATCACATAGGGGAAAATCAACAGTAACATATAATTTTACATTCTTTCATGAGAAAAAATATATTTTATTCGACTTGGAAGACTTTTCCTACGGCTTTACGGATTTAGAGATTGATTCTTGCAAACAAGGAACATTGCAGCCTTGGGAGGGATCTGTTTCCCTTCCACCTGAAGACGTACAAAATGTACATGTTTCTATAAAACACGGTTCAGAAATGAAATCTAATATCTCGGTATCATCAAATAATGTTCAAACTAAGATACCATTCGAATCAGAAATTAAACAGCAACGAAACGATTCTAATGTGCTAGTTTTGTCAGATTTTCAAAATGAAAGGTTCATCGATTTGTCAAACACAAGTGATAAACAAAATATGAAAAATGAAGCGATGCCAATGCACGAATTTGAGCATTTAACTGCATCAAATTTATCCGAGCAAAATCGGTATTTTGGAAAAAGTTCGTCCAATCTCGTGTATCGAGAAGGTAGAACGCTTGTTGAACTTGAAAATAATGACTCATTATCCGGCCGTTGTATTAGTTATCAGCATTTCAATAAAGAATTTAATCCACAAAACGATCCATTGATGTCAGACATTATCTTCAGGACCCTAAAATTTGCATGTGCCTGCTTGAATTCTAGGCGAAACGGAACAATTTATTTCGGGGTAGGAACAGAGGATGGTGTCAGGCGTAATGAAGTGATTGGAATTATTTTGAATTTCGAACAAGATCGGCAAATTATAGCGGATCATCTTCGGTGTTGCATCAACAAATACTTTCTCGATCCACTTTCAAATGTCACAAACCAGTGTATCAGTCCTCCACATTTCATTCAAGTCGTGCAAAATGAGGCTTCTGTTGCAAGGTTTGTAATGGAATTCGATATAGAACCAAAGTCTTCTGTGTGCAAAGACATGTTCTTCAAGATGTCATGGCCTGTTATACACGAAAAAAATGTCAAAGGCAGATGTGCATATGGATTTGTGTTTGATGGATTAGAAACAAAACAAATATCAGGAAATGATGAGAAACTATTTATTCTCACCGATCTAAAAGAGAAAATAATGGAAAGACAACAAAAAGAAGAATTCAAAAGTATCAAAAATGAAATGTCCGAATCGGCATTTTCAAAATTACAAAGACGTCTTCTTGGCGGACAGGACAAAATAATACCATCTGTTTGGTACAGTTTAGTTTTGACGTGTCCTACTGTTCAGCAGAAAATGGATAATGATTGGAAAAATTGTTTTAATTTCATCAAAAGAATGCCAATAACTGCAGTTTTTGATTTTGACGACGAATCGAACGTCAACGGTCTCTGTTGTCATCTTCGAAATTGCGAAAAAACGCAACTACAAAGTTGGTTAATTTTCGAACAAAATCCCGGTAGCTATGAGAAGTTACAAAGTATTCTAAAAGTTCCTTATTCTGACGAGAACATATGGGTGTTTTGTAACGGACGAATTATTGACTCTAATAACAAATACCCGCATTTGAAACGTGACGAATGGATGCTTGAATATTCGACAGGGATAAGTCAGGCCGTTCATTTTCTTAAATCATCAATACCCAAGAAAAGACTCTATGTAATGATTCTTCTCTTATCTAACGACCTTGAAGGTGTTATTGACACCTTTGTTGATTTTATTGGTAGATTTGGATGGGAATATGTCGTATTGATAGCAGAAGAGGAAAAGATATTTGATGAGTTTTGCAAAGCTATACTTTTGGAACGGAAAGGTACTAGACAGCAGCTGGAGGAAATAAGTTTGGTTGGATTACCATGGGAGCAAGGTAATGCAGCCATGAATGAAATTTCAGGCCACAACGAATACGGTAGCTGCTACATTCCTGCATCTAGTGGTGGTACAATTCCACTCGAGGAAAAGTTCCTGGAATCTCTTACTGATTTGGAAATCCTTAGTGCAACGCAATGTGAGAACAAGGAATTTAAAGATGATAAAAAAAGAAGAGCATTTGCACACAATAAGGAAATAGAATTTTATAGGGGAAACAAGGTGACGTGGTGGAATTACTTTTTCAATACCCATGTTCTTAAAAGAAATTGTTTTCAAGAACTTCATGATAATATTAACAGCCTTCTTTGTGTAAAACAGCCTGATAACAAAGTTGCAACTGTAATGATTACATATGAGCCAGGTGCAGGTGGAAGTACCCTTGGACGCCATCTGTTATGGGCATTTCGGAAAAAATTCCGATGTGCTGTTGTCAAAAAAATCACCGATAGAACCCATTCGAACATTATGTTTTTACATCAATACAAAGAGGATACCTCCAACGCTAAACCAGTAATTCTATTGGTTGATGAAGTACCACAATCTGATTTTTTCTTTTATGAACTAGAGAATAGCATAAATATAAAAAACCGTACCGTGTCAAATCATAATCAACTGATTTGCTGCATGATTGTATTACAGCGTGATGAGCACCTTGATGACCTCTCGAATCAGCCATCAATGTACAGAAATGCTTGCATGAACAAACAATTCCACACTCAAAATCTGAGGCAAAAATGTTTTCCAAAAGAAATTGATTGGTTAAAAGATAAATATTGTGAACTGGAAGAAACAGGTAAAGACTTAGGAATGGATTTTAAACCTGAACATTTAATTTCTTTTATGATTTTGCGTCAAAGCTTTAAAGAAGAGTACGTCAAAAACACTGTACATTCTCTAATGGATTCTACCCAAATGTCACCTACGGAATGTCTGCTTTTAAAGTATGCCAGCCTGATATCAGCATTCATGCCTTTTTCACGATTGGGTTTTAAAACATACATTCCACTCGAATGTTGCGACACACTTATGACGGTGAATTCTTCCACTTCTTCTAGTAACTACTGGGAACGACATTTATCGCACACCACGAGAATTTTTCTAGTGATTGAAAAAAAAGAAAACGCAAGTGGGATGCAGGTACGAGTAGCTCACGCCATTTTAGCAAAGGCTGTTCTAAGGGAATTTCTTGAAATTGAAAATAAATCGCTAGGAAAAATTATCGAAGAATTTTTAGATTGTCCCCTTTTCGAATCAGCAACTCATGGCAGAAAAGATTTGATCGAAATGACAAAAGAAATGCTTAAGCGCCGTTTGAAGGAGGAATATGACGACGAAGTGAATACTTCCTTTTCGCCACTTATAGAAGAAATACTAGAACATCCTTCTGGATGCAAAACTCAATCAGCAGTTGCAAGTGCTGTTACTGTCCTCAAGAAAGGATTTGAAAAATTTAAAGATCCAATGATTGCCCAAAGTTTGGCCCGATTGCATACAAAACACGAACAATTTGAAGAGGCAATCACATATGCAGAAAAGGCAGTTGAACTCTCACCACCTGTTGGACGCTCGTATTGTACTCATACATTAGGATATGTATTGAAAACAAACTTTATCATGGATACACATCAGTTGGGAAAATTGTCACCGTGGAATTCGACAAAATATCTGAACGTTATATTTCGTGCTCTTGGCTGCTTTCGGGAAGCACAAAAAGACCGATTTACTATGCAAGATCATGACTTCCTATTCTCATATATTGATACGGTATCTACAATAATTATGATTTGCGGTTTCCTCAAAGATTGTGTGGATGTAAGTGACCTTTTTCTTTTAACACAATATTTAACAGACGACGAATACATACCAGATGAAGTAAAAGATTCATGGGATACATTGCATTCCAGTTTCAAATCTCTACAACAAGTCGGTGAAAATGTTTTCGAAAAGTTAGAAGATCATATAAGTTTTAATACAACATACTACGAACATGGCGGTTTTACAGGAAAAATTAAATCTCGATTGCCACACCGATCATGCCGATTATTGTGGTACAAATACCCAATTATGCTTTCGGATTTCGCAACTTACTTTGGCGAAGACAAAGACGACCCTCCACAGCAGTTACGCGGAGAAATGAGGAACAGATGGCACCGTCGACGAATTTTGACACTGCAAGGAAATGTCTATTGGGGTTTCTTCCATACTCAGAACTCATCACAAAATCAAAGCAAAAATAAAAAAGAATTAGATAGATTGACGAAAATTAAGAAACATTTAGATGCGATCACTGAGAAAGATTCTAAGGACATGTCTAACTGTGTGTGTGTCAATGTTGCGCTCGGTTTACTTGGATGTGCTAACAGATTATCAGATGAAGATATTTACAATATGTGCAGGCATATAGTTACATTAGGGAAAGAAAGAGTCGAAATTGGCCATTTCTTCGTCATGATGTTGATGTGGCCTACAAGCATTTTGAAAGTTCCCTACAATGATGACGCGTTTAAGGACTCGCTAAAGTTTTTATCCGACAAAAGCAAAAAGAGCAAACGTCAAATCCTACAAAAACCAAAGACTTCTTTCCCGAAAGAGGGGAAAACTATGCTGTCACCTTCAACCCAGTTTTTCCTGACAAAGCTTGAGGGTTTAAGATCTATTTGTCACAGAAGTGATATATTTTTCAAAGAGAATCACGACTCACAGACTGATCGTGGAGCCAATTTTTGGGATCAACCTAACATACAACAGACATTAAAAACGTTAAGAGGACAGCTTGTGTTTAATGACGGTATATATATACAAGTAGAGAACCCTCATACTCCTGGAAAATATTTTCAAATCAGAAAGACCCGAAGTGGAGGCAGGGAATATCATTCAGAGGAGGAGGTAACGTTCTACGTAGGATTCAGCATGGCGGGACCAATAGCATATGATGTTAAACCCCTTAGATATGACCAGGACATGAGAAATACACTACCACAATCGTCAAACATCGGACATTACAAGAACAAAGACATAACTGAACTGAAAGAAATGCAGAGACGAATCCGACAGATTGAGCAAAAACGGCCAGACCGACGCAACGAAAGAGAGGTATTTATTTGATAACAGAGTTGAATTGTACTACATTTGTATGTTGTTCGTAAAAACCGCAACTCACAATATAAAATAACACATTTCGGATAAGACCGCAAAAATCAAGTAGATACTGAAAATATAGACCTCCTCAGGAAAGCTTACTTTGTTGTTAATGGCATAACCTGTAGCCAACGTCCAGTGTGGCCAGTTTTGTCTTTCCGGAAAGCCAGTGATCAAAATAGCTACGACTAAAAAAGAGAAATATCCCGGCTTCTCAGTGAGAATGAAACATGAACGTAGTGTCGTGAGTCTTATTTCACACATAAAACATTCTTGTCGCGTTGCATTTACACAATTCATCGCAAGCAGTAATCATAAGTATCATAATATGTAAATCGTATGAGATGTTTCTGTTCATAGTGGATTTGAATAAAAAGAAACATGCTTAATAAGGGTATGCCACACTGAGAGGATACAAAAGGGAGAATTTAAACCGAACAAAATACGATATAAATGGATTTAAACGTAAATTAGAATACTTGTTTATAGCGATGATTGAGATGTTGTTTGCAAGATGCCTTTGTTTCAGATTAAATGCCTGTATTTGTCTTAAAAAAGATACTAGGCGTATGAAACGATAATTTGCCTTCTCTCTTTGGCTTGGAAGACTTTTTTGTTAGCTAGAAATTCACCGACAGCTGCCGCTTAAACGTATGGTTACATAGTTAAGGATGTCTTCATTACTGATTTCAAAATGCTGAGAAAACATTGTCTCTTCTCAGTTTCTCGACATAAATTGTTCATAAGGAGTATCAAACTATATAATCTTTGAGAATTTTGTGACAAGAATATCAAAACAAACTTACTTCACTAAATTGTCCCTTTAAGCAAGTGTAATTGTACTGTTAATCCAAGTGAAACTTTCGGTACTTTATCTTTAATTTAAACTTAAACTTAAATTTGTCATTTGCTTACGACCCAATTACTTGCTTCATCTTAATACATTCTATTCTATGCCTGCAGTTTTTGTACCGCCTTCAAAAAGGAGCAAGTATGCAAATGTGGCCATTAATTTGCACGTTCAAATATTTGATATGACCCCAGGTAGATCCCTTTTTTGCTTGTTTGTTTTTTAAAAGTCATTGGAGAAACCAAAATTGAACTGCTACCACATTGCTACATCTTGGACATTCATATTTTAATTCCATTCTTCCAGCAATTTCTTATCGGCATTTTCTCCACATGCATGCGAGAACATTAAGCCTTAGTCCCGCAAAATCGTTAGAAACATAAGCTGATACATTTGTAATTATACTATGCAAATATGAAAACGATGAAATTCAATGTTTCGTTTGCACTATAAGTTATGTATACGTAAAATTATGCTTCCACCATATTACATTTACTAAAACAAAGCCTTATTAAACACATGTAAATATTTTTGTTTTTCAGAAGAAACTTCTGAATGATAAAGAAGATATTCAAACAGTTTTGGATTCTAAGTTGGATAGAGGGCATTCTGACTTTCACTGACGAGGAAGTAGTTACGGTGCTTCTTTTTATTTAGCGATTGATGTCAGAACACAATAACTTAAAATTCGCGATCTATGTTGTTCCTATCGTTCTACATAAAGTGTAAAACTTACTGTCAAACGTGTTCATTGGTCATGCTCCATTAAGAGACCATGTGTGTTAAGTGGCCATTTTCGTTTCCCGTTTAAGTGAGCTCAATATGTATGAAGAGACCATATGTTTGGTAAGGAACCGATTTTTGGACTTCCAGGGTGTGATAATAGTGGATTTATTTATTTAACAAGAAGTTAGGGAGCAACACTTACCTTCCAGAAGAGTGTTGTTTTCCTTTGTGAGAGAGCTTTATTTTTGTCGCGTCTTAGGACCGAGATCAAAGTAAAAACTGTTGTTACTGTAAATGAAAAATGTTTTCTGCACTTGAGCTTGAATTATTTTCAACCGCTCAAAGCAAAAAGTCCTGTACTTAAAGCAACTAGCCATACATCTCCACATCATGCAACTGCCTCGATCTTCACTTGCAACATCAACAAAAAAGGACGGCTTACGGATTTAACTTTTGAATTTAACAGTTATAATTCTATCAATAAAAGATGTTGAAAGCTTACTAACAGATTTTTTAACAAATGTTTTCGAGAAATTTAAGTCGGCAGATGTTTTTTGATATATATCATGTCCTTTTGAATATCGAAGTTATTGATTATGCTCATGAAAATCCTGTGGTTTAATGATACTTGACTTTATATGGTGGATGTCGATGCAGCAATAGCGCTTACCCTCCAAACCATCTGGTCTTTTTTACATTTAAAACTCATTTGTAACACGAATTCCTTAACAAACGTGTTTGCCGTGGATTTGATTTTAGGTTCAAAGATCACTGGTCATAGTCATTTGTGTTAGAAATAGAAAATTAGTTTTTCTGCAAAGCTTATGTTGTTGTTAATCTATAATATCCAAAAACATTGTATTGCTTTCGCACCTGATATCCACGTCAAGTGGGTTTTTTTCGTGCATAGCTTTCCGCTCAAAGGTCGCCTTCTTGTTGGTCTATAACAGTCAAATGGCACACAATGCTAAATATCTTTGGTTTGTCTTTCTTGTTCGCAGGTCAATGTTCAAAGTGAATGCAAATATCAACAAGATAGGTTGCTGTGCGGGAGCGCAAACTCAAGTTTTCCTTAAACTCGCAAAACGGAATGTTTGGGAACGTTCTTCATATCCGAAGGTCTTAAAATACAATCCTCACAATTCTTCAGGTGAAGTTTCTTTATGCACATGCTATATTTTTTTTGTAATGAATTATAATGACTTGCTGTGTGATGGTTTTGTATCGCTAAGTACAATACATGTGATGTGTACAAAATGTAGGTGCAATCATTCCTAGCTGGTAAACTGCTTCAATTTGTATGGTTGGAAAAAATAGTATGGTTAGTGTTGAGAAGGTAGATGGCTCTCGATACATATGATATCAAATGAAATTGCCTTGTCGCGATATTTATATCATATAACATATTACATCTACATAGCCAGGAATGACGAACATGTTTAGTTTTTCCAAGTTTTGTGATTTGTTTATAATATTTATTAAGTATCATTATATTGAGTAATACATTAACCAATTTAGAATGTTTTTGCATCTATTAAAATGTGTATCGTGCAGGACATACCAACCACACTATAATCATTGATCTACGCGGAAATTATGTGATAAATTCTGAGCAATGTTCAGCAAAAGCTGTGTCCGGAAAATATTATTAAGAAAAAAAAAAAGAAAAAAAATAACTTTCAAAATTTGAAGATGTGTTTCTTATAAAAAACACTATCTATCAAAAAGAAAAAGTAGTCCGTACTGTATTTAACACGTATGATAAATTGTAATTAACAAATACTGTAAGCATAGTTATTATAGAATATGTAGGGAACTTTTACCGATTGAAACTATTTGTTTGCTTTGAATATTTGTGTACATATGCCTTAGTTAACAAGGTACACATTATTTTGGTAAAAGTATTAAACTGTATGATAAGTAGTACTGTGTTGATGATACGCAATTTTATTGATTTATTTTCTGCGTTCTTACAGAATTACATAAACGAAGAGATTGTAACGTCTTGTTTGGACAGAAAGTGTCTAATATCACTACAGTCATTGTTATATGTAGTATGCTGAATGCATTGTCATCAACACTATGCTTACTATTTGTGTACAAGTACAATGTATATGTCCATGTCTCACTATGAAATGGGATATGTGATATACCTGTGTATTTTTGCTATATCTCTGCTCTCCCCGTTTGAATATTGATACAATTATATAACTGTAATGTAAATCAAAACGTTTCCTGTGCCTGTATTCATGAAAGCGCTCTCATGCTCGACCTAAAACTTCTTGATATGTGTTCAAGCCATATAGCTTGTTCTGATGTAAAATTAATAGAAATTATCATTGTGCTAATGATTTCGAAGATTTGCTTTCAGTGAGTGTCACGACAGTTTATTTGAGCACAAAATCCATGCTTTAGCATGAAAACGGTTTCATGAATACTTCTTGCCCTGAGGTTTAATACAAACAGACCGATGTGATCGTTCAGTGTATGATTGAATTATTTATGTTAACAACTGTGCTCATGTTGTAGAGAGTTACAATTGAATGATATTATATCTTAAAGTGTAAGAATGTTATCAAACCCTAGATGTGTTTATATGAATCAGGCTTACTGGTTTGGCTTTGAGTGATCTTGACAGGTTGTATAAAAACGTGCATTACCCCTGTTGAATTCCTTTCAGTAGTGTACGGGGATTCGTAAAGTGTTTTGTTTTGATATTTTCTGTTTGGATTGTTAACACGTTCTTTAATGAAAATATGATATTTAATACATGCAGATAAAAAGAGAGTATTGTTATCATGTGTTTTCCTGTTTTCATTTCTAGCTGTCAGGATGACAATTTGAGTGTCATTGAACCAGTTTTTTCTTCCGCAATTCCTAACATTTAACATATTTTATTTCTCAATGACATCACTTGTTTCTTTATATTATGACAGACAGACAAATAGTTTGCTGTCAAAAGTTCGATAGAACTTTCAAATGACTATTTCTTTCCCAGTACTATCATGTAAACATGTATTTGTGTTTTCAATTATGTCTGTCATGGTAACCAGTAAATATTTACGTAAATCAATGAGATTTGAATATTCGGTCCCATTTGACAGGTTTTCACCTAGTTTTTCTCTTAGCTACCATTGAGTGCACTCTTGAACAAACGTTATGTTTCTCCTAAGTATGCATTACAGGTGCATACGCATTATACTTTGATATTAAGTTTGTTTAAGCATGCGCTCTATTGTTTCCAGGAAAAATTATGCAAAATATGTGGGAGTGTATATTTAAATTATGCAAATTCGAACCTGTTACTATGGCAACAATAATTAAAAATAAAATAAACATTTTCATGATAGTATTTGGGAACTATTCAAAATTTTAAAAAAATCAGTCGTTTCAAAGTTCATTTAAAGGTTTGGAATTTTGATGCGCTTTGGGGCCAAAACTCGCCCAAACCATACATAGTCCTTTAGTTTTCCGCTGGGACTAAAAGCTGCAGTTGGGACAATATGTTTTGGATGCTTTGTTGCTTGGTTAGTTTTTATAAACATATGTCTCACCTGTCAAGGGGGCAACGTGTGTCCTCCCTCCGGTGTAAACTATCACTGCATGTATTTTTCCGAAAACGAGAAACAAGAGCTTACAAAAATTGACCGAGTAGCATGCTCTTATAAAATGTTATCAGGTTTGTTCAATGTATTAGCCTTAACCCACAGTCCACGTGCTCAATCTTGTTAATAGGAATTCCAAGTGCCTTTCAAGGTCAGAGTGGAATAACGTTTTCGAAATATTTACCAAGTTCTTTTCAGTTATAACCAACCAAGACATTTGGATCGTAGCATTGTTAAATGAAGGGCTATTTTGTTTTTACAATGAATAATCTTGCTTCGATGTTAAGGTCATAGGAGGCAAGTCAAATATATTAATACCTTAAAATTCAAACAATTTAGAAAAATCTAGTGGGAAATATCTATATTGTGGTTGTTCGTATAAACACGGCGTGGAAAAAACCTTGAAAGATGGGGAGTACCAGAACAGCAAAATGGTAGACAAGGTCATTCCAACTCGACCAGGTAGTAAACAGAGGTCAAAGATAGAACATGTGGGGTAAAGTGACAGTCACTGGATAAGAAATGCCGGTAAGATGGTTTGAAATGGAACTTGTATCTGGGTTGGATGAAAAAGCACCAGAACCGCAATAGAAATGTCGTCTACCAAATTAACTTGTCAAAGTCTTTTTCGTCCACAAAAAGTCTTCCCACAAGAACCACAGATAACCTCGTCGACAAAACAACTCATCCCGAAAATGAATCACTTAATAGAAATAAAAGCATAATAGAAAACAATAAGATAAATAACTTCATATAAGATAAAAATAAATTGCAGAGTGGTACATGTAAACTGTTTAAAGCAGTCTCTGCATGGCCCCAACATAAGTCGCCTCAAGGGGTCAAGTTTCGGGTACAGGCAGTGAACCAGCGATCCAGTAATACGTACAGTTTATGTGCTGGGGCCCCGAATGAGTCACCTCAAGGGGTCAAGTATAGGCACATACAGCGAGCCAACGATCCAATTAAACAAAAAAAATATATAATATAAGTAGAAGTGTTCTCCATTGAATTGGTTCAACGTGAGAATAAACCTCGGCAGTTCTACCAGACTATCTGTAGAAGGATGCTTAGTGTCCCGTGTGATGCCGTCCTCATGTAGGACATTGGTCTAGAGGGATACAACATCCATAGTTACTTAGAGTGCATCTTCATTCAATTTCAACAGATTTTATTCATGAGGGTAATTGAATAGAATCGAACAACAGGCTACGCCTACATCGGTTCTCTTCTACAATGCACATGCATTTGTATGTAGCAGTATATATATTTCTCTAGAAAGATGTGATTAATTCTCCTGCGCAAACTCTTTTTGCCAATATTGGATATGCTAAATCCGGCTGGCTGATTCGTTTTCGTCTAAAAAGTTCAGGGGGGATTGATATTTTCAAAATGGTGGCCAATCCAAACGCATTTTCATGGGGTCTGAGCTTATTCTGGTGGTTGGAATTAGAGAAAAATACCCTTTCATAATCCAGAGTGTAAGATAGGGAAATTCCCCCCTCGGGATTTCCCTATCGTGCACCCCTGAGCATGAAAGAAGCTTATAATATTTATAGTGAAATGAGAAATTGAAACAAGATACAACTTATATACAAGACATATTATATATATACTAGTTTGTATATAACAATTTGTCAATGTGCAAGTTAATGGTATAGGGGAGATAACTCAAATTGGTTTTGTGAATTACAGGTGAGTGTGTGCTGTATCTTGGCCTCACCAGGTTGGTGATTGAATATTGTCCATGGTCCTTCACTAGATCTTCAATGGGAATTTCAAGTTCCACACAATGTGACCCGTAGATAGTTAGATACATAGCTTATATACATATAATAGTAATTTGATATTACAAAAAAAGAGTTATGCCAATCTCGTAGGGTATACCACTTTAATTATTCAACTAATTGTTACTAATTAGAGTTACTTAAAATCTCTATTTAAGTTTGGCTGATATCTCAAAGAGAAATCACAAAGAGTGTATCATGTTACGATAGTCTGTAGTGTTTATAAAGTAGGATGGATGTTTCTCTACATTTGGCTTCAGGTTGAAGTCAATGTAAATGCGGGATGGCCGATCGAGTTAATGATTCCCTGCCTGTGTGGCATTACAGCATAAAAAGTCATCCGTGTCGTTATCAATATTATCTCTAGCAAGTATCCTACTTGTAGCTGCATTGACCTGCTGGGCAAGTTCTGACTTAAGGTCAGAGTCAACTTCACGCTAGAAAGCCAAGTTTTGATATTTGGCGATCGGCCTTCTGGATGAAGTCCTTTTGTTCGTGACGACCAATGCGTAACCTTTATCAGCTGGTTTGATAACCATATCCATGATTTGTTTTAGGGACTGTAGTGGTTTTCGTTTCCCTTTTGCAAGGTTGCCCCCTTTTTTTTTGGGGGGGGGGGGGCTTGATGTTGTGTTATTTTCATAAACCTAGGAGAGACAAAACAAACCTATGTTAACATAGATTTATGAATTCAGTATTGAACTTATCAACAAATATAGGCTATTACAGAATATCGATTGATTTACTTTACTATGTACAGTAAACGCCATGTAGTCTCATTTTGTGCTATTGTATTGATCCGATTTTACTCGTGGACGAAATCGCTGTCAATATTTGACGCCACCATGTCGTTTTAAACTGTCATCAAATGATTACAACGTCAACAAACAATGACTCATTGTAGATGTGTAAGTTTTTATCCCAGATATTACTAGGTGAATAGCACAAAAAAACAATACACAATGATAAATACATTTGATGCAATATCTGAACACAAGGGTTTAACGTATGACTGTTATGCATTACTTGTTGTTTTATCTCGACTTTGATTGACATTTCCAATATGAATGAATTGAAAGAAAGTCAGTTCTACAGGATTTTGCTATCGGACCAAAGTTACGCACTGAAACTGATTGGATTGGTCGATCACAGTTTAAGCGTAACGTACGTAACATGGGACTTATAGTTTCAGAAGAATCTCTTCATGAAATTTTATTCGTCAATGAAAATGAACATGGTTGTTCTGAGCTTTTCTATTTCACAATGATGATGTATTTTGATTAAGATAAAAGTTAAAACGAAAATACGTAACAATTGTTTTGTAGGAAAACATGTATCAAATGTTTAGATTATATTGTAATCTCAAAATATATTTTAGTTATTTGCAATAACAAGGTTGAAATATGTATTGTGATTGAGTCACAACAAAGCAAGTGTAGAAAGGTATTTATATTAAGCAACGTATTTAATATCATACGTTATCATATGCTTTTATTTGGTGACGTACTAACCCTAAAGTCGTTGGACTAAAACGGACTGTAATCTGGTCACACAGGTCTTTGTTCAGATGCCGATCTTGCCTCGGAAATGGAAGTCAACAGTGGCAGTGGTCTGCAGGCAGAAACAAGTCACCGTGTCACTAAAGGTCCAGGAAACCAGTACACATGACCGACACACCAATTGTAGGACTGACTCAAGTAGGACGGCAGATAGAAGCGTCGCTCTCAGACAGCTGAAGGTGAGTATTTATTACTGCCCATTGCTACCTTTAGTCCAGTGCATTACATGTCTATTATTGTTATTGTTTTCAGGATAATCGGGCGTAAAGCACTTTCACACAACTTAATGCATTTCTCCAACATTCTGAATGTCTAAATATGTTTTCAGATTACCTGTGATATGTTTTTATTGTTCGATGTTTTGCGTCATTGATATCCGAAATGAATGACATAATTACCTGTTTGTGGAGTTAAACTTAACTTTGGCTTTCGTTCTGCATTAACTGTATACATTTGGCATTGCTAGTGATTATTTATCGTTGGGGATGGTCAATATGTAGTTTGTTTAAATAAAGGATTGTCTCTATATTTATGAAAAAAAGTTTTTTTAAAAAAAAGGCTATTGAAACGCCCGAAGTGATATATGTAGTTTCTAACATTCATTCCACATTTTAGATACCATCTTGAAGATTATTAATTATTCTTTATGTTGATTAGACAATGGGTGGTTAAAGTTGTTACTATTCGACCAAGTCTTGGTCCTGTGTATCTGAAATAACTTGCAAGTTTAAGTTTAAGTCTGATAAGTATAAATAATTCAACTGAAAGGACCTGTTACAGGAACAAAAGAATTTTGCCCACAAAGCAATTTAATCATTACTGGGTTATGTTTGTAGCTCCCTAAGACAGGACCCATGAGATATTTTTAAAAAATTAAAAAGGTCCCCAGGGCCTGTGCTATGAACTATTTAGTGCCGCCTTCCAAAGGTGTACGACAGGGTTCACATTTTGGTCCAAAAAATATCAAAACAATGTTTTACGCTATCAAATAATATCATATTATTTAAAGTAGGATCTGCAGCAAATTTTGAACTCAAATATGTAACAAAACATTGCATAAGAAAAAAAATATAAAATCTTAAACTCTAAAAATGTTGGTATTTTCATACACTTTTTTGCTACATCAATTGTTTTACGGAAGTAAAACACCAATTTCCGGTTGTTGTACACCAAAAATCTTTTAATATTATTTGGTGCATTATGTTGAGATATAATAGTTCAAATTTCAGAAAATTTGAGAACCAGTAAATTTGTCATATAAATGTCAAATTGTAGCAACGTCTATTTCCAAATAAAATCCAATAACCTTATGACCTATAGTCATGTTTGATAATTTAACAATACGTCACACCAATTTATTATCGCAACTGATCAAATTTTTATCAATAAGGTCTGCTGCTCATGATGAGCCCAACTATAAAGCTAGATGATGCAAAATAAAAAAAGTTATGCTGTCTCACACACATAAAAGTTTAGTATGTTATGTACGTTTTTAGTTGTTTCGCATCTTTACGGAAGTAATAGACATATTTTCGGTTTTTGTACACCAACATACTTTGGATATTATTTGGTACATTATGTACCAGTAATGGTTAAATTGCTTTGTGGGCAAAATTCTTTTGTTCCTGTAACAGGTCCTTTGCTTTAAAATCGAAGTATCATACACCAAATTATTATTTACCTATGTATTTGTTTTATATGTTCTGTTTCATTTGCGGAGATACTTAATCATTACCTGAATAAATGAACTGTTTTGGTTACGATTATGACATTATAATTGCAACGATTGACAAAGTCTACAGAGTGCATCCGCACTTAAATAAATATTAGGTGTATAGAGGACATTTAGTTGTTTCCCATTGAATGCCATACATTTTTACGCGTGTGTCGGAATATTGATAGGTTTCACAAGTACGAAACACGCGTGAAAATATAGCACAATCAAATCAGTTCGTATGAATACTGCTGGAAGTGTAAATGACCGAGTTGACATCTCTTGCCTCGATGATTCACGTCGACTATTACCGACGGTGATATGCTTGTCGTCTTTAACAAAACAAAAAAGGTTGCAGTCAACACTTGGTCCAGCCGCTAATCTGTTTTACGTACTGTTTGTCTGAACGCAGATAACACTCGCCTTTGCTTATAAATTAAATTTTAATTTATTTTACACCGTAACTATACTCAACATAAGAGTAAAGATTAAGTAGTATGTACTTTGACAATGGCATCTACTGATGATGATAGCAAGGTTATTATTGGGCAACACAACAGCTAAACTATGATTCGGCAACACAAAACTACGTTATGATTGGGCAACACAACAGCTAAACTATGACTCGGGAACACAAAACTACGTTATGATTGGGCAACACAACAGCTAAACTATGATTCGGCAACACAAACCTACGTTATGATTGGGCAACACAACATCTAAACTATGATTCGGCAACACAAAACTACGTTATGATTAGGCAACACTACAGCTAAACTATGATTCGGCAACAGAAAACTACGTTATGATTGGGCAACACAAAACTACGTTATGATTGAGCAACACAACAACTAAACCATGATTCGTCAACACAAAACTACGTTATGCTTGGGCAACACAACAGCTAAACTAAGATTCGGCAACACAAAACTACGTTATGATTAGGCAACACTACAGCTAAACTATGATTCGGCAACACTAAACTACGTTATGATTGGGCAACACAAAACTACGTTATGATTGGGCAACACAACAACTAAACCATGATTCGGCAACACAAAACTACGTTATGCTTGGGCAACACAACAGCTAAACTATGATTCGGCAACACAAAACTACGTTATGATTGGGCAACACAACAGCTAAACCATGATTCGGCAACACAAAACTACGTTGTGATTGGGCAACACAACATCTAAACTATGATTCGGCAACACAAAGCTACGTTATGATTGGGCAACACAACAGCTAAACTATGATTCGGCAACACAAAACTACGTTATGATTGGGCTACACAACAGCTAAACTATGATTCGGCAACACAACAGCTAGGTTATAATTGGGCACCAGTAAGTTTATGATTGGGCAACAAATCAGCTAATTTATGATTGGGCATCACAAAAAGTAGTTAACATGGCAACGGTTACCAGAGATGATGGAGCTAGGTAGCAGCTACATTTATATAACATGACAATAACATTCAGTGGTGAGAGAACTACACACAACAGCTAGTTTATATAACAATGATCCAATTATTATGGAGCAATACATAGCTAAGTAACGAACCCCAAAGATTAGAGAGCAATATAACAGCCACGTAGTAAGATACGTGACAATGGGTTCCCCACTGATTATGTGTATATCGCAAAAGATAACGACAATACGTACTGACTTCAGTATTTTATGGTGAGGCGTAGACATGTAACCAATGAAATTAATGTCAACCATCGTTATACAGCACGTGGTTTGAATGCTTGAGGTTCCGTGTGATAAAGGGAATTGACCGGATGTGGCGTAAAGCTGGAAACTTTGAGGCTCCTAATGAAGTGGTTATTCGAGAATTGGAAGGTTCCTCTATTGCGCCGAAAAACATAAATTGATATTCTTATCTGTAACAGTGTTTCGTTGGCGTCTTATTTACTCCAGCTAGTATTTTCGTGTTCTTCGTGAAGCGTTAAATCCAATATTTATAAAAACGAGTTAGTAACTCTTTCCCTACATCTCGATCTTAATTTCATAAAACCCAATCATTCAAGCAAAACCCGTCATCAACATCACAATTAGCCTATACATGTCAACTTAACTAATTCAAAAGTATATATGGAATACAGTTTAAACTTTACCAGGTGGTTGTTCTAAATAGTAACCAGGGTAAGAAGAACCATTAGGCCGACTTAATGTTCTGAGGGGTTCCTTCTTTGGTGATATATAAATGGAGTGTCTGTAATATTTGTTGTGAGTACCTACCCACGAGAGTACATTTACTTTTTATAAATAGCGCAGAATTTTGAAATAAGAGTAGCATGTCATCTTTAAAATACATTTATCAGGAGAATGTTTTCAGGGCAAAATATATCATCGCAATAATAATCTCATTTTCTCCTTGTGAGATAGTGTGAGATAGTCAGTTGATTTTGTTACCATGCTCATAATTGTATCCTGTTGTTTCGCTGTCACTACACCGATTCTAATTTTAAGAATTTGCTAATATTATTATTTGACTTAGAATAACATGACGGGTGTCATCTACGAGGCAATCAACGTTTACCCTTCCAAAACACGCAGTCTTACTGTTGCTTTTCATTGATCACTTTTTGTATGGCTTTTCTTTGTTAACGCTTACCCTAGTTTGAATAACAGTGTGTTGACACTTTTGTATTCTTATATAAACAATAATACTGTTTAAGATTTTATTGCAAACAATTCCGGTTAAACCACCGAAAGGCGATTTTATTTTTATTATTTTTTATTTTTTATTTAGTTACCGTAAGTTAATTATTATTATAAACAATGTTGTATAAACCAAAACGCAGAAGCATGTTTCACCTTGCTACCGTGTGAGATTTAATGACACACAATTTAGAAGAAGAAAATAAAATAGATAATATGTCATCTTGTTAGCGTGAACTGTACAGAGTAAAAAGCCGATGAAAGCTAAGGGCAAATTGTATGGTTGCAATAATAATCTCATTAGGAAATATCACATTGTGTGTTACACATTTATTGGTCGATTGTTTATCCTTCTCAGTAATGCGGCTTCGTGGCGTCGTTGTCAATAAATCTGTTCTCACTCCGAGTAAGAAAAATCACCTGAATTTGACGTACGTTTACATAGCGAAGAAACAAAGTATGAACATATCGTATTCGATCAGATTATGTTTATTATCAAAGTGTTGATTTACCGTTATAAAAACAATATTTCCGTCGGTCAACTAGAGCATATTCATTCAATGTAAGTGATAACGATCTGTTGTCATTTGGTGAGTTAATTTCTTACTGTGACCTATGATTTCGTAGGATAACGTCACATGATTTTATTTCAAACTTCCTTCGTAAACAACTTGTCCGTCCTTAGTATATCACAATACAATACCCATACTAAATCACATCACATACCGTTTAAACCAAAATTGATTTACGAAAACAATGCTATATATCGCCCGTGTAAACACGACACAGATGGCATACCCATGTGATGCGGCACAAGGATCTCTTAACTTTGTTTTGAGCTATTTGACGAAGCATCAATTTAGGAGACAAGGAGGATAAAAGATCAGATCTAAACAATGATTATCTCTTCTAGTGTTGACATGCTGTCGCTGCTAATGAAGTGCTCGTTATTAGGGTCGGGGCTAGAAAGTGCTGCAAAGGGAATATTATTTCCGAAAGCTAAAATTCAATTTTCAAATAAACCATCGACTAGTCTAGTGAAGTTAATGTTTATCAACACATAAATGCAGTTTTCTTTGCTGTCATTTGTCCTTTAAGGACCTTCAGTATGGATCGACTGACTAAGAATACCCCCATGGGAGCCACTGTGAGTTTCTTAACGTGGGTTACTAAGGCAGCTGGCGTAAATTGATGATCAGACAAAAAGGATAACACACCACGTGGTCGCTATTCTGGAAAATGCGTGAGTGTGCAGACCATACGTAAATTCGAGTAACTCCTCGAGGTACGAGTATGTTATGTTACGTTCAGAAGAATTCAAAAAATAATTGAAGAGTTTAAATTCGGTTGATTGTGTCGCGTCATCATGTCAATGGTATCGCGGTATGCTTCAAACATTAATCTGACTAGAAAGCCAGTCCACTGTCAGAAGAGCAACTCTAAAACAAAGGTAAGAACTATGCTTCCAATTTACAAGGACTTCACAAATCTTTCATACAAGTACATGAATGTGCTTCTCCTGATTTTACTTCACACTGATAGAATAGTGTTGATTTTTGTGGCTACTTTGTGCATGCACCTATAATCGTGTTGGATACTACTCAGAGCCTATTTTCTTTACAAATCAATAGCAAAGTTAGAAGTCCATTAGTAAAGAAACATCTACTACAAAAGCATGACATCAATAATTTGAAAAAAACCATATAAGGACTTTATGAAATAGAGGGTGTTGCAGTATAATGTTAGGTCGTTAAACTTGACAATGATATTAAGCATACTCTAGTAAAATAGATGAGACTACTAAAAACAATATATATACTATTTTTACGAATTTCATAGCCTTTACAAAAAATGATTTTCTACTTTTTACAAGAAAAACTGACATTTTACTTCCTCTTTGAAAACTAAACGTTTTTCATATAGGTTTTTGTTGTCATTTATAATGTTTTCATGTGATTGCTTTGCTAAACAAGTGGAACATTCCTTTCTTGTAATTCGATTAAGCAACATTCAACTAAGAATCATGGTAATAAAAAATCCCGCCATTCTTCAAGAAAAACTACCAAAACATCAAACAAGAGCAATGTGTTTGTTTTCACAATGGTGGATAAAACGTTATTAACATGCAAATAATTATGCAATAATCTAAATTGAGTAAAATGTATATACCCTCTTGTATTGTCTGAGAGAAAAATAAGTATAGGAAGACCAACTAAAGTGCGATAGAGATTATTTTGAACTATTGAAAACAAAAATAACAATCAAATGTTTTTTCATCATCAAGTGGACGACATGGGCGTTTGTTGTCATTTTTTACGTGTACTCTCAATAGCAATATTAGTTTATAACTCATTAAGTATAATACATGTTGTGATTATACAAATACAAATATGATCAACATTCAATGATGAAAAGGGGGTTGATCTTGGTTGTATTTATAGCAACTCACATGTTAATATAGCACAAGAATAGACTTTTAACTTTTAATGTTTTTATATGCCGATCACCAACTACAGATGGTCTTTCGGTTAGATATATTAATGTATCCTAGATCTAGCGGTAACATCCTATTGTGTTTTAAATTTTGATGGACTACGATTCCGATCAACAAATTGTATTCAAGGGTTTCGTCCGATGAAACGTTAAACTCATCATCAAATGTTCTTTTTTATATAATTATATAAAATTTAATTGTCTTAAAGCGTCACGATAAAATTGAGAATCATTTACCTCACCACCCTTCATCATTTGGAAAGAGCAAGTATTTTCTGTCGTTAATAAAAGAATGTTTTATTCTAATTCCCTTTATTGTAAAGGAAACGAAAGTTGGCTTCGTCTGACAGAATACTGAGTACAGTTTATTAGGGCAAAACACAAACATGTATACATATTGTTTGAATCGTGAATTGTTTGCACATCCTAACTTCTCCCATTTTTCAAGATTATTCACGGAAATTAATGCAATTAACTGTTCAGGCAAAAGGTAAACAAGTCAAACTGTATCGTTATCATTGTCACTAAAGCAAACTATTTGTTTGTCCTTTTCGAAATAATTATTTCATAAAGTCCACACGTACCATGCATTTGATTAAAGTATATTTGTAAGAAATTTGAAAGTTTTCAAATAAAAATTAAAAAAAATAAACAGAAACAAAATGTAATTGTCGAACTCAGTACCTTCACATTGCGAAGTCTACACTTAACCTATGGTTCTGTTCGGGAACTATAATTCGCACCATCAAAATGACAAAAATGGGCCACAAAGCCTATCAAAAACTTTTCAAAAGAGGTAACTCTAATCATTTATGATGCTTTATCTTCTATATAGAAGGGAGAATACCCAAGTGAAAAAGGAAACTAACAAGTGGAACTTATTTTCGCGATTTTTATGATGACGTGGTATCCATTGCCTTATTTTTTTTATTTTTTTTTATATATTCTCATCCACGAACAGCATTTTTGGTATACAGGAATTAACAGTGTACCAACACACACCTATTCATAATAGTATATCTATCTTTTTCTGAATTCGATACAACCTTTCGGTGCGAATCCATCATATCCTTTTTTTCAAGATTAGGATTTTATGAACGAAACTGATTTATTATGAAATGCATTTCTCTGCATTTCATAATAAATCAGTTTCATTTCTCCCATACCTTCCAAAAAGACTGGGAAAAGTGGCAAAACCTTCTTGATATTCCATAAACCCCTCAATTTCATGATTTATATATAGAAAACCAATTAAGTGGTAACAGTAATAGATAGGAATATTCTAAGTATATTGAGCTGATATAATACAACTGTTACTGTATGATAGACAGGTTAATGTGACAAATTGTTCTTCTGTTACCAATCTTGTTCCTCTCAACCTTCCCCCCCTCCTTCTCTCTCTCTCTCTCTCTCTCTCTCTCTCTCTCTCTCTCTCTCTCTCTCTCTCTCTCTCTCTCTCTCTCTCTCTCTCTCTCTCTCTCTCTCTCTCTCTCTCTCTCTCTCTCTCTCTCTCTCTCTCTCTCTCTCTCTCTCTCTCTCTCTCTCTCTCTCTCTCTCTCTCTCTCTCTCTCTCTCTCTCTCTCTCTCTCTCTCTCTCTCTCTCTCTCTCTCTCTCTCTCTCTCTCTCTCTCTCTCTCTCTCTCTCTCTCTCTCTCTCTCTCTCTCTCTCTTTTTTTTTTTCTTTTCATATTTCTTAATTCAAATGACTATCATTTGTGTACTGTGTGTGTGTGTGTGTGTATGGGGGAGTGTAAGTGTGAGCGAATGCCTGAGTATATTTTTTTTTGATAATTTGATTAAGGACATGGAATAACTCACTTTGAAGCTGTGTATGTACATGTGAATTGATGTATACAACAACTAAGTGAGTGATTTTAAATTTGAAAAATGTTTGTAAATCAGGAATGATGATGATGATATTATGAATTAATGATGATGATGATAATAATATTTTGATGAAGATACATATAGAATGATGAGTGAAGATTATAATTGAAGATGATGATTGTATGATGATAGTGATGATTGTAGGATGATGGTGATGATTGTATGATGATGGTGATGATTGTATGATGATGGTGATGATTGTATGATGATGGTGAGGATTGTATGATGATGGTGATGATTGTATGATGATGATGATATGATGATGATGATAATTATATGTTGATGATGATATATATGAAATGATGATTGAAGATTTTGGATGATGATGGATTATGGCAATGATGATGATTGAATAAGTATATATGAAAGAGGATGAAGAAGATGATAAAGATAATGATGATGATGATATGTTGATGATGATAGAATGATGACAATGAAATTGATTGTGATAATGCTTAATCCATGTCCGTGTGTGTATATGTGATATATGTGAGAATGCGTGAATGTCCTGTTTATGTATATGTAATGAAAAATAAAAATAAAACCATTACAAAAAATAAAAAAATAAAAAATAAAAAATGCATTTCTCTTTAAGAAAAACGTTACTTTATCTAATATCAAATTTTATAAAATGCAATCACATGCCTGTTTTGTACGTCCATCTTTTACACATATGTGCTCGTTATTGCCTTTAAAAATCATCAATCATCAGTACTTAAAAATGCCGATGATACATTTATATTGCACAATATCTGAAATAATATACCATTACATGAAGACAAAAACTAGTCCGATAGGATAACTCCTACAACATTACCAAACCCTTACTTTGATCACTGTCATGGGGTGAATAAAACACAAGCACTATATTTCATCGGCAATAAAGAAGCTGATGCCAAAAGAAATTACCATAGTAACTGCCCAATATCAATCTGAAACTGCGTCACGCACCTGGATATGTATCCTTCAAATGGGCGTGATAGTGTTTTTGACTAGACAAGCATGTATTCCCCACATGCTTTCAGCGTTGATGTAAGTAACGATATTGACATCAGTGCACCTAGTTTAACTGCCACGATTGACTCGTATAGTTGTGTGGGGTAATACAAACGGCGGATAACACTGGCTATTTTCTTTTGTTATTTCCCGTATGCAAGAAATACTTTGTACATGGAAACAAAACAAATATCAATTATTTTGAATGATTACCTTCTGATTACATATGTACATATTAATGTAAATTGTGTTTTGATGTAAGCTTAACAGTTAAAACTGAAAGTACTGTTACTGGTTTTTTGTATATACCGATATAGACTGCTGTACCATAGCATCCTTACGCTGCCAATGGTACACGTTAATAGTATATGTCTAATTGTGTTTGTGATAATGGCACACGTTAATAGTATATGTCTAATTTTGTTTGTGATAATGGAACACGTTAATAATATATGTCTAATTTTGTTTGTGATAATGGCACACGTTAATAGTATATGTCTAATTTTGTTTGTGATAATGGCACACGTTAATAGGATATGTCTAATTTTGTTTGTGATAATGGCACACGTTAATAGGATATGTCTAATTTTGTTTGTGATAATGGCACACGTTAATAGGATATGTCTAATTTTGTTTGTGATAATGGCACACGTTTATAGTATATGTCTAATTTTGTTTGTGATAATGGAACACGTTAATAATATATGACTAATTTTGTTTGTGATAATGGCACACGTTAATAGGATATGTCTAATTTTGTTTGTGATAATGGCACACGTTAATAGGATATGTCTAATTTTGTTTGTGATAATGGCACACGTTAATAGGATATGTCTAATTTTGTTTGTGATAATGGAACACGTTAATAGTATATGTCTAATTTTGTTTGTGATAATGGCACACGTTTATAGTATATGTCTAATTTTGTTTGTGATAATGGTACACGTTAATGGTATATGTCTAATTTTGTTTGTGATACTGGCACACTTTAATAGTGTATGTCTTATTTTGTTTGTAATAATGGCACACGTTAATAGTATATGTCTAACTTTGTTTGTGATAATGGCACACGTTAATAGTATAGTATATGTCTAATTTTGTTTGTGATACTGGCACACGTTAATAGTGTATGTCTTATTTTGTTTGTAATAATGGCACACGTTAATAGTATATGTCTAACTTTGTTTGTGATAATGGCACACGTTAATAGTATATGTCTTATTTTGTTTGTGATAATGGTACACGTTAATAGTATATGTCTAATTTTGTTTGTGATACTGGCACACGTTAATAGTATATGTCTACTTTTGTTTGTGATAATGGCACACGTAAATAGTGTATGTCTTATTTTGTTTGTGATAATGGCACACGTTAATAGTATATGTCTAATTTTGTTTGTGATGATGGCACACGTTGATAGTATATGTCTAATTTTGTTTGTGGTAATGGCACACGTTAATAGTATGTGTCTAATTTTGTTTGTGATAATGGCACACGTTAATAGTGTATGTCTAATTTTGTTTGTGATCCTGGCACACGTTAATAGGATATGTTTAATTTTGTTTGTGATAGTGGCACAAGTTAATAGTATATGTCTAATTTTGTTTGTGGTAATGGCACACGTTAATAGTATGTGTCTAATTTTGTTTGTGATAATGGCACACGTTAATAGTATATGTTTAATTTTGTTTGTGATAATGGCACACGTTAGTAGTATATGTCTATTTTTGCTTGTGATAATGGCACACGTTAATAGTATGTCTAATTTTGTTTGTGATAATGGCACACGTTAATAGTATATGTTTAATTTTGTTTGTGATAATGGCACACGTTAATTGTATGTCTAATTTTGTTTGTGATAATGGCACACGTTAATAGTATATGTCTACTTTTGTTTGTGATAATGGCACACGTAAATAGTGTATGTCTTATTTTGTTTGTGATAATGGCACAGGTTAATAGTATATGTCTTATTTTGTTTGTGATAATGGCACACGTTGATAGTATATGTCTACTTTTGTTTGTGATAATGGCACACGTTAATTGTCTGTCTAATTTTGTTTGTGATAATGGCACACGTTAATTGTATGTCTAATTTTGTGTGTGATAATGGCACACGTTAATAGTATATGTCTTATTTTGTTTTTGATAATGGCACACGTTAATAGTATATGTCTTATTTTGTTTTTGATAATGGCACACGTTAATAGTATATGTCTACTTTTGTTTGTGATAATGGCACACGTTAATTGTATGTCTAATTTTGTTTGTGATAATGGCACACGTTAATAGTATAGTATATGTCTACTTTTGTTTGTGATAATGGCACACGTTAATAGCATATGTCTACTTTTGTTTGTGATAATGGCACACGTTAATTGTATGTCTAATTTTGTGTGTGATAATGGCACACGTTAATAGTATATGTCATATTTTGTTTGTGATAATGGCACACGTTAATTGTATGTCTAATTTTTTTTGTGATAATGGCACACGTTAATAGTATATGTCTTATTTTGTTTTTGATAATGGCACACGTTAATAGTATATGTCATATTTTGTTTGTGATAATGGCACACGTTAATGGTATATGTCTACTTTTGTTTGTGATAATGGCACACGTTAATAGCATATGTCTACTTTTGTTTGTGATAATGGCACACGTTAATTGTCTGTCTAATTTTGTTTGTGATAATGGCACACGTTGATATTATATGTCTAATTTTGTTTGTGATAATGGCACACGTTAATAGCATATGTCTACTTTTGTTTGTGATAATGGCACACGTTAATTGTCTGTCTAATTTTGTTTGTGATAATGGCACACGTTAATTGTATGTCTAATTTTGTGTGTGATAATGGCACACGTTAATAGTATATGTCTTATTTTGTTTTTGATAATGGCACACGTTAATAGTATATGTCTTATTTTGTTTTTGATAATGGCACACGTTAATAGTATATGTCTTATTTTGTTTTTGATAATGGCACACGTTAATAGTATATGTCTTATTTTGTTTGTGATAATGGCACACGTTAATAGCATATGTCTACTTTTGTTTGTGATAATGGCACACGTTAATAGCATATGTCTACTTTTGTTTGTGATAATGGCACACGTTAATATTACATGTCTAATTTTGTTTGTTATAATGGCACACGTTGATAGTATATGTCTAATTTTGTTTGTGATAGTGGCACACGTTAATAGTGTTTGTCTTATTTTGTTTGTGATAATGGCACACGTTAATTGTCTGTCTAATTTTGTTTGTGATAATGGCACACGTTAATTGTATGTCTAATTTTGTGTGTGATAATGGCACACGTTAATAGTATATGCCTTATTTTTGCTTGTGATAATGGCACACGTTAATAGTATATGCCTTATTTTTGCTTGTGATAATGGCACACGTTAATAGTATATGCCTTATTTTTGCTTGTGATAATGGCACACGTTAATAGTATATGTCTAATTTTGTTTGTGATAATGGTACACTTTGTAAACGATATCATGAGCCATAATTCGGCGTTTGTCTCCATTTGTTAAAAGTTCTTGGAGGTATATTCAAAGTCATTTTTATTGTGTTTCTTTATAACACTAGATCCATTGGTGGATACCAGTTCTTCGTTCTCTTCTTTTCTTCTTCTTTTCTTGAAATTATTATTTTTTCATTTTAAATCACCTCGGTTATTCCGGTCGAACGACAATCAAATATGGAGTTGGCATCAAAGTTGTTTCCAAACAAACTAATAGTTTGTCATCTATACGAAATATGAAAAAACATCAGCTGACGAATACGATATAATTTGCCGTACAGAAACTCATCAAGGCAGCTGTATTACTTCTAAAAGTTTAAGTCTTTTAAAAATTGTTGCAATCTACTTGGGGTTGTAGATTTAGTTACGGCAATGACAAACTAAGTAAGACATGTCTTCATAGGGATTGAACGGTGGGGGAGGGGGGGGGGAGGGGGGAGAGGGTTCATGCCGGTATGAACGCAAATCGGTTACATACATATTGCATGAAGCATCATGTCTGATATCGATTTGCGTTCATACTGGCATGCGCATAAAAAAACGCCGTTCATTCCATATATTTACAGTATAACTATGAAACAATTGTTTACTTTTATTTATTTGTTCTTAAACAATTAATGTATTAACTGCGTTTCGAATATGCGTCGTCCTTTAAACGACGTGTGCGGAATAGCTCTATTTAGATAAAGTTGGCGCCAATAATTAACCGTAAAATAATGTAGTAATTTCAGCGTTTGACGTAGGGGCATTCTCCATGCTATTCGAAACGAAGCGACAAGGCTCTTATTGAACAACGTTAATCTATGTCATAAGTTAACCACGTGTTACGTCACGAGAGTTTTTGCTTTCATACTCAAATGAAAAGCATTTCTGCTCGTTATGTTCATATAGTGTGTTGCAGCGCAAATGTAAATATATCATTAAGAAACCAGTGGGCCTGAAATTATATGGACTTATATGAAATTATATGGACTTATATGAAATCATATGGACTTATATGAAATTATATGGACTTATATGAAATAATATGAGTTCACGTCATCTTAATGTAGCTTTGTTGGGTCACTACTGCCGTTGCTTTCAAAACCTTAAATATTGTCATCTCTGAAACGCACGAATTCGCTAGTGTTTAATTTTAGGATCATTTACAACTGATTAGTTTGTGATATAATTTTCTTTATTCTTGAGAAATAGGGACAAAAACTAATACAAAGTTACTACAATGTATTTAAGTGGTTGAAACTAAATCTGTTTTTGGGGGGTATGAATAAAGGCTCGCGCGAAAACCTGCAGTTTCAATTGCTTTTTAATGCACTGATAGGAACGGTTCGCGAATCACCACCGATTCATCCCGTAGCATGAAAATCTTCACGAATCAGCTGGAAATGTTTGCATCTATCAATAAATTTTCCGGTATAACGTCGTAATTGTTTACAGTGAAAATTTAAATAACCAGAAAAGTGATGTAGTTTCTCCTTCTTTGCAAGTTCTTTTTGCAAATTCATCTATTATTGACTTAGCAGAAGCCGGTATGAAGGTATCTCCCACATACCAGGACATAACTTATTGTATACCTAATAAGAGACTCCATGATGTCTAAATTAATAAATCCGAAAAAAGATCGAAAGGCATTAAAGACGGAAACAAAGCATCTTACATTATCAAATTAACAGATATTGTGAGTAAACTGCGTTAGCGTTGGTTTCCGCGAGAATGGCTGTAGTGGGAAGGGCGATAACTGCCGTCTGCATCGCTAATCCACGTGAACTGCAGGGCAGTGTAATCGATAATAAACGACACTGAGGCCTTGAACCGTTTACAGAAACGTAATGGCGTGTTTAACATTGGTCGGTTGTAACCGATAACTATGGAATCGATAGAGGATTATGTCGTATACTCGGAAGTTTTACAAAATACAAGTCTGGTACATGGTTCCGGATGTTTTGTTGTTTGAGTGAAAGCTGGTATGAGTTGAAATCAAACCCGTTGTAATACGCGCCACTGAGTGCAGAAAAGGCACACTTGGAATACCGTGTTTATCTTGTCTAAGTACTCTTCATTTCTGATAACAATCCGTATTTAAAGAAATTAATTTGAATTGCCAATCCTGTGTTTACAGCACCACCTACAGGTATAGTTGTTCTCTCCTGTCACTCGACTATAATACAAATGTGTTTCAGCCTACAATTGCACATAATTGCTTAACAGCAATCACTGTTTCAAACAGCGGAACAAAACACTTTTTGTTTTATTTCAAGAAGCATTGTGGTCTTTTATATGGATATTGCCTGTACAAGTCGTGTGCTAATCATCTGTGGAGCCAGCGTAGACTAGTATTGTACTGTCCGTGTATTGTTCTGTAGTTTTTCTCGTCTGCCTACACATGCTATTATTTTGATGGAACCATTTATTGAATCACTGCAGCAATTTAGAACACGCCATACACTGCTTACATTGTCCTCAATGAGTTGTGGGATCAGTGAGTATACACATTGATACACTTGATCGATAACATGGCTATTTTTCTGTATTGATGATCGCAAATCCCAATGATTCTTCATTGTTTTGCAAGCACTGTAGATCAATGAATTGTCTGTGGCTTACTGTCGGTGATACAATGAAGTACAGCAAAGGTGCATTGCGGGCGCTCATTGTAATTATTCCGAGGCTACTTTGAGTGATTTTGAATAATGTTATTGATGCCAATACATATCATTATTGTTTGATTCTCAAAATGACAGTGCTTTTCCAAAAAACGTTTTACAAATATTCAGTAATTCTCATCATGCTATGTTAATATCAGTTCAGTTTAACGTCTTTGTCGTGAAGATGCAGGTTGCATTTCCGTTTTAGAAATGAATGTTAGATATAACCGAATACGGTTATCGATATGGAGTATACATGTCCCCCGATAGGACGTATTACTGGGCAATACTGGACATGAGTTCATTAGACTTGCCACTCGGATAATGGACAACAAGATTTCATACGGGATACATACGACGCAATTAGGGACTTCCTTAGCACACCTGGTGGTCCTTTCAAATAGACGTGTAACAGTGAGACTCCCTTGGGTATCCGGGTTTGTGTCGTCCCCAGATTTGACGGAACCCACTCGAGACAATGTCTACGTTCGGGCGATGGAAGGCCTAGAGCTACAGTTGCGTTTACCTCGCCTGGTCGATGGAGTGTGTCAATAACAGTCAGGCTATGTAACAACATAATCTAATACATCTCCCATACTTCCTGTTCCTACGCACATGGCCAAGAGAACCCGACAAGATGGTTGGCTGGTAGAGAATTCACCTACATGTACGTGTATACCTGAACTGTGAGTGAGAGTCACAGAAACTGAGGTATACCGTAAACACGCGTTCCATAAACTGGGCGCACCAGTCTTCCAATGATTGATACAGGAATGTAGGAAGATAGTATTATATACATACTCAGCAGGCCATAGTGTAAAAAACATTAGGAAATCGTGGATTGCAGTGATATAACCTACAGGCACATTGGTGAACTAATTGACATTATTAGTGATAGTGCGTTATAACTGTATAGACAAGTTATATTTCGAACTTAACAAATATATTTATTATTACATCGTGATACGTGCAATCACGAAGAGGACGACTAACATTTGGACAATAGATGAGGCGAATCTGACGACTCGTTAGTACATTGAATGTGATTGCGCCTCGAACAGGTTCTAAACCGTATTCTCATGGAAATCAGATGATGGATTAACTGTACCTAGACATGTGACAACGATGCTATGACAACACAGTTATAAATACATTCGGTACCCACAAAGTAACCGTGATATGGTGCTTTATTTCCCTGAGATTCCAGTCAACGATCATGACAATACTACCCTGACAGTCAAGTGACCTGAGGTGAGGTAAACATGTCGTTTCTGTCCAGTATCGGTTCCCGTACTAGGGCTGTCCGGTCGGTATACCACAGTTCCGGAAGGAAAGGGAGATACAGCAGGGGAACCAAAGAACTTCTGCTGCCAGAGGTAATCTGTGCTATATTTTGTATCTTAACCACTCTAAGAGAGTAGAATCGTATAAGTACGATTGCATTGCCTTCTGAATATTCATTAGTGTGTGTGTAATAAAGGCACCTTCATCCGATGGGTTCAAAATTGGAGTAATATCCGAGGCTGTGATGAAGATTTCACTCCACGTTAATAGCCGTGACAGTGGACATGACCTACCTTTTACACATATATGTAGTTATTTGAAGAACTTTAAATTTCTCTTAACATCAACTTCTAAAGAAAGTATTTCCAACATTTCTCTCAGCTTCCATTTTTTAAAAATTCCACCAATTTATTGTATAGTTCATGTTGTGACTTTTTCTGCGTTGTTTCAAAACAATTGGGGAAAGCGCCTCGTGTAACGTTATTGATGTATTGCTTTATAAACCCTCTTAATGTGCTTTTTTTTTAACTCGAGACATGTATACATTGTACAGTATATTGCTCACACAATTAAATATGGATCAGGCGAAAAAATTAGGAACGGAATATAAAAGATCGCCGATGATAACTGGAAATCATCGAATGCGGGGCCTTTCCGAAATTACAAGCAATATAGGGAAAACACAGCTGGCATAAAACGATTCACTGCGCATTTGTTATGGTACATGAAAAGTGTATATGTTGTTCTAGAAAGCATCGTCGAACACGGTGGCTGGAACGGTCATAGTTTTCCCGGTTAATTTATCTCTAAACTGGCTTAGTATCCGTTAGCTCTTGTTTGATAAATAAGATAAATACTGATAATAGATATAGGTAATCTAGGCTAGCAGAACGTACCACCATTAGGCTTTGTATTGCTAGACTGAAAATCGATGTTTCCGTGACCTGAGCTAGATTTTATTTTAGATCGTATGAGGGAAAAAAAGGAACGTCACTTGGTTACAAAGGGAAAGACAGAATATCTGTACATGTTCTAACAGGCCACATTCTAGAGGTATTTAAAAACACTATACATATCTATGATATTGACATATTCCAGTATCTTATTATATACGTGCTTACCTTACAGACTGTATATGCTGGGTTGGGCTTCTATAGAACATATCACCTTCACGATTTTGTTAATGTTTTGAATAATATCACAGTGTCAAATAACGCGTATTGAAAGTGTTCCTGTTGAGTTTAATTTTGATCATATAGCACTAAAATAGCGAAGCGGAAATAAGGATCATTCGTTAAGGTAAATGGTACTTTGTACTGCATCAGTTATAATCACGATGAATAGTTTCTCTAGGAGATTTTTGACTTGGAGTATTCTTCCTTCTTTTCATGTTTCTATTTTTAAACATTTAAATTCGAACAAACACAATTCTGTATAATACATCGCCTTATGTGATTTTTTCTATGAAATGCTTCTTTTGTAAAAGGCTTAAACACAGTTTAATATTATAGTATAACGTGTTGGTACCTTTTAACCTAAATGTTTCTTATTGTTGGTACTATTCGGCCTTTTGACGCTGGTTCTTTTCATTAGAACATAGTTTCTGTTCATTACACTCCCTATTTGTCTACATGTTGAGTTAAAGAAAATCAAGTTGACCGTTTTCCAAAAACAGGAACATAAACGTTATTAGAACCTTCGCACCAAATCTTGCAATATGCCAGTAACACCTTGTTGTCAATTGTACGCAAAGAACAACCCCTGTTTTTTTACAGTGTATCGTGAAGTGTTCTTCCTCGAATAATTAATTCCCTGTGGTGTATCAGGTAGATTATCCGCTCACAAGTTTAATGTTTTAAAAAGACAATAAAAAGACAGTAGTTCGAAACCTTAGAACGTGACGTCAATGTACATTTTGTAATCTGAATGATTTGGAAGAAGATTTTAAATGCATTTCAAATTACACACATTCGAAAAAGTTATGGTTCCTACTGAAAAAATATATCAATGTTTACATAGAAACTATTTTTTTTCATTTTAAATCAATGTTATTGTATTTAAAATACAATTGGATTCGGCACAGGCAACTATAGGAACTATGCTTTATGTATTTTTTTTAACATTATTTCCATAGAGGCTGTGCTTATGTCTTTCCGTAGATAATACTCTTTCAGACGGTGTATATCAATATCTAGATAATACTACTTCAGACGGTGTATATCAATATCTAGATAATTCTCCTTCAGACGGCATATATCAATATCTAGATAATACTCCTACATGCTGTGTATAACAATATCTAGATAATACTACTTCAGACGGTGTATATCAACATCTAGATAATTCTCCTTCAGACGGCATATATCAATATCTAGATAATACTCCTACATGCCGTGTATATTAATATCTAGATGATACTCCTACGTGCTGTGTATATCATTATCTATATAATACTTCTACAGGCTTTGTATATCAATATCTAGATAATACTCATACACACCGTGTTTATCAATATCTAGATAATACTCCTACATTCTGTGTATTTCAATATCTAGATAATACTTCTACAGGCTTTGTATATCAATATCTAGATAATACTCCTACATGCTGTGTATTTCAATATCTAGATAATACTTCTACAGGCTTTGTATATCAATATCTATATAATACTCCTCCAGACGGTGTATATCAAGATATAGGTAATACTCCTACAGGCCGTGTATATCAATGTCTAGATAATACTCAAACCTGCTGTGAATATCAGTATCTAGATAATACTCCTTCAGACGGTGTAAATCAATATCTAGATAATACTCCTTCAGACGGTGTATATCGATATCTAGGTAATACTCCTACAGGCTGTGTATTTCAATATCTAGATAATACTTCTACAGGCTTTGTATATCAATATCTATATAATACTCCTCCAGACGGTGTATATCAATATATAGGTAATACTCCTACAGGCCGTGTATATCGGTATCTAGATAATACTCAAACATGCTGTGTATATCAATATCTAGATAATACTTCTACAGGCTTTGTATATCAATATCTCTACAGGCTGTGTATATCAGTTCCTCCAGACGGTGTATATCAATATCTAGATAATACTACTTCATACGGTGTATATTAATTTCTAGATAATACTCAAACCGGCTGTGTATATCAATATCTAGATAATACTCCAACATGCTGTGTATATCAGTATCTTAATAATATTCCTACAGGCTGTGTATATCAGTATCTAGATAATACTCTTACAGGCTGTGTATATCAGTATCTAGATAATACTCCTACCGGCTGTGTATATCAATATCCAGATAATAATCCAACATGCTGTGTATATCAGTATCTAGATAATACTCCTACAGGCTGTGTATATCAATATCTAGATAATACTCCTACATGCTTTGTATATCAATATCTAGATAATACTTTTACAGGCTTTGTATATCAATATCTTTATAATACTCCTCCAGACGGTGTAATTCAATATCTAGGTAATACTCCTACAGGCCGTGTATATCAATGTCTAGATAATACTCCAACATGCTGTGTATATCAATATCTAGATAATACTCCAACATGCCGTGTATATCAATAATATCAATATCTTTATAATACTCCTCCAGACGGTGTAATTCAATATCTAGGTAATCCTCCTACAGGCCGTGTATATCAATGTCTAGATAATACTCCAACATGCTGTGTATATCAATATCTAGATAATACTCCAACAGGCCGTGTATATCAATATCTAGATAATACTCCTCCATACGGTGTATATCAATATCTAGATAATACTCCTACAGACGGTGTATATCAATATCTAGATACTACTCCTTCAGACGGTAAATATCACTATCCAGATAATACTCCTCCAGAGGGTGTATATCAATATCTAGATAATACTTATACAGGCCGTGTATATCAATATCTAGATAATACTCCTCCATACGGTGTATATATATATCTAGATAATACTCCTCCATACGGTGTATATCAATATCTAGATAATACTCCTACAGGCTGTGTATATCAGTATATAGATAATTCTACTACAGACGGTGTATATCAGTATCAAGATAATTCTCTTACGTGTCGTGTATATCAATATCTAAACAAAACTCCTACAGGCTGTGTATATTAATGTCTAGATAATACTCAAACAGGCTGTGTATATCAGTATCTAGATAATACTCAAACCTGGCCGTGTATATCAGTATCTATATAATACTCCTACAGGCTGTGTATATCAGTATATAGATAATTCTACTACAGACGGTGTATATCAGTATCAAGATAATTCTCTTACGTGTCGTGTATATCAATATCTAAACAAAACTCCTACAGGCTGTGTATATTAATGTCTAGATGATACTCAAACAGGCTGTGTATATCAGTATCTTGATAATACTCCAACATGCTGTGTGTATCAGTATCTAGATAATACTCCTACAGGCTGTGTATATCAGTATCTAAATAATACTCCTACGTGTCGTGTATATCAGTATCTAGATAATACTCCTACAGGCCGTGTTTATCAATATCGAGATAATACTCCAACATGCTGTGTATATCAATATCTAGATAATACTCCTACAGGCTATGTATATCAATATCTAGATAATACTTATACACGCCGTGTATATCAGTATCTAGATAATACTCCTACAGGCTATGTATTATCTAGATATTGATATACACCGTCTGCAGGAGTATTATCCATAATATTGATATTCACCGTCTTAAGTAGTAGAATCTATATATTGATATACACCGTCTGAAGGAATATTATCTAGATATTGATAATACTCCTACATGCTATATATATCAATATATAGATAATACTCCTACATGCTATGTATATCCATATATAGATAATACTCCTACAGGCTGTGTATATCAGTATCTTGATAATACTTTTACAGGCTTTGTATATCAATATCTTTATAATACTCCTCCAGACGGTCCATATCAATATCTAGGTAATACTCCTACAGGCCGTGTATACAGTGTATCAATGTCTAGATAATACTCCAACATGCTGTGTATATCAATATCTAGATAATACTCCTACATGCTATGTATATCAATATCTAGATAATACTCCAACATGCCGTGTATATCAATATCTTGATAATACTTTTACAGGCTTTGTATATCAATATCCAGATAATACTACTCCAGAGGGTGTATATCAATATCTAGATAATACTTCTTCAGACGGTCTATATCAATATCTAGATAATACTCCAACATGCTGGGTATATCAGTATCTAGATAATACTCCTACGTGTCGTGTATATCAATATCTTTATAATACTCCTCCAGACGGTCCATATCAATATCTAGGGAATACTCCTACAGGGCGTGTATACAGTGTATCAATGACTAGATAATACTCCAACATGCTGGGTATATCAGTATCTAGATAATACTACTTCAGACGGTGTATATCGATATCTAGATAATACTCCTGCAGGCTGTGTATATCAGTATCTTAATAATATTCCTACAGGCTGTGTATATTACTGTCTAGATAATACTCCTACATGCTATGTATATCAATATATAGATAATAGTCCTTCAGACGGTGTATATCGATATCTAGATAATACTCCTACATGCTATGTATATCAATATATAGATAATAGTCCTTCAGACGGTGTATATCAGTATCTTGATAATACTCCAACATGCTGGGTATATCAGTATCTAGATAATACTCCAACATGCTGGGTATATCAGTATCTAGATAATACTCCTGCAGACGGTGTATATAAATATCTAGATAATACTCCAACATGCTGTGTATATCAGTATCTAGATAATACTCCTGCAGACGGTGTATATAAATATCTAGATAATACTACTTCATACGGTGCATATCAATATCTAGATACTACTCCTTCAGACGGTGAATATCAATATCAAGATAATACTTCTTGTATATCAATATCTATATAATACTCCTCCAGACGGTCCATATCAATATCTAGGTAATCCTCCTACAGGCCGTGTATACAGTGTATCAATGACTAGATAATACTCCAACATGCTGTGTATATCAGTATCTAGATAATACTCCTGCAGGCTGTGTATATCAGTATCTTTATAATACTCCTCGAGACGGTCCATATCAATATCTAGGGAATACTCCTACAGGGCGTGTATACAGTGTATCAATGTCTAGATAATCCTCCAACATGCTGTGTATATCAGTATCTTGATAATACTCCAACATGCTGTGTATATCAGTATCTAGATAATACTCCAACACGCTGTGTATATCAATATCTTTATAATACTCCTCCAGCCGGTCCATATCAATATCTAGGTAATACTCCTACAGGCCGTGTATATCAATATATGGATAATACTCCTTCAGACGGTGTATATCAATATCTTTATAATACTCCTCCAGACGGTCCATATCAATATCTAGGTAATCCTCCTACAGGCCGTGTATACAGTGTATCAATGTCTAGATAATACTCCAACATGCCGTGTATATCAATATGTAGATAATACTCCTTCAGACCGTGTATATCAATATCTAGATAATACTCCTTCAGACGGTGTATATCAGTATCTAGATAATACTCCTTAAGACGGTGTATATCAATATCTAGATAATACCACTTCATACGGTGCATATCAATATCTAGATAATACTCCTCCATACGGTGTATATCAATATCTAGATAATACTACTTCAGACGGTGCATATCAATATACACCGTCTGAAGGAGTATTATCTATATATTGATATACATGCTATGTATAACAATATCTAGATAATACTCCAACATGCTGAGTATATCAATATCTAGATAATACTCCTTCAGATGGTGTATATCAATATCTAGATAATACTCAAACATGCTGTGTATATCAATATCTAGATAATACTTCTACAGGCTTTGTATATCAATATCTAGATAATACTCCTTGAGACGGTGTATATCAATATCTAGATAATATCACTTCATACGGTGCATATCAATATCTAGATAATACTCCTTCGGACGGTGTATATCAATATCTAGATAATTCTCCTTCAGACGGTGTATATCGATATCTAGATACTACTCCTTCAGACGGTGTATACCAATATCCAGATAATACTCCTCCAGAGGGTGTATATCAATATCTAGATAATACTTCTACAGGCTTTGTATATCAATATCTATATAATACTCCTACCGGATATGAATATCTATATCATACTCCTACAGGCTGGGTATATCAGTATCTAGATAATACTCCTACGTGTCGTGTATATTAATATCTAGATAATACTCCTACAGTCCTTGTATATCAATATCTAAATAAAACTCCTACAGGCTGTGTATATCAATATATGGATAATACTCCTTCAGACGGTGTATATCTATATCTAGATAATACTCCTTCAGACGGGGTATATCAATATCTAGATAATACTCCTGCAGACGGTGCATATCAATATCTAGATAATACTCCTTCGGACGGTGTATATCAATATCTAGATAATTCTCCTACAGGCCGTGTTTATCAATATCTAGATAATACTCCAACATGCAATGTATATCAATATCTAGATAATACTCCTCCATACGGTGTATATCAATATCTAGATAATGCTCCTTCAGACGGTGTATATCGATATCTAGATACTACTCCTTCAGACGGTGAATATCAATATCCAGATTATACTCCTCCTCCTACAGGCCGTGTATACAGTGTATCAATGTCTAGATAATACTCCAACATGCTGTCTATATCAATATCTAGATAATACTCCAACATGCTGAGTATATCAATATCTAGATAATACTCCTGCAGACGGGGTATATCAATATCTAGATAATACTCCTCCATACGGTGCATATCAATATCTAGATAATACTCCTCCATACCAATATCTAGATAATACTCCTACATGCTGTGTATAACAATATCTAGATAATACTACTTCAGACGGTGCATATCAATATACACCGTCTGAAGGAGTATTATCCATATATTGATATACACGGCCTGTACAAGTATTATCTAGATATTGATATACACAGCATGTTTGAGTATTATCTAGATACTGATATACACGGCCTGTAGGAGTATTATCTAGATATTGATATATGCCGTCTGAAGGAGAATTATCTAGAGGAGTATTATCTAGATACTGATATACACGGCCTGTAGGAGTATTACCTATATCTTGATATACACCGTCTGGAGGAGTATTATCTAGATATTGATATTCACCGTCTGAAGGAGAAGTATCTAGATATTGATATACACCGTCTGTAGGAGTATTATCTAGATATTGATATATGCCGTCTGAAGGAGAATTATCTAGATGTTGATATACACCGTCTGAAGTAGTATTATCTAGATATCGATATACACCGTCTGAAGGAGCATTATCTAGATATTGATATACACGGTCTGAAGGAGTATTTTATTTAGATATTGATATACACAGTCTGTAGTAGAATTATCTAGATATTGATATACACCGTCTGAATGAGTATTATCTAGATATTGATATACACGGTCTGAAGGAGTATTATCTACATATTGACATACACGGCATGTTGGAGTATTATCTAGATATTGATAAACACGGCCTGGAGGAGTATTATCTAGATATTGATATTCACCGTCTGAAGTAGTATACACAGCCTGTAGGAGTATTATCTAGACATTAATATACACCGTCTGTAGGAGTTTTGTTTGGATATTGATATACACGACACGTAAGAAAATTATCTTGATACTGATATACACCGTCTGTAGTAGAATTATCTATATACTGATATACACAGCCTGTTTGAGTATTATCTAGACATTAATATACACAGCCTGTAGGAGTTTTATTTAGATATTGATATACACGGCCTGTACGTCTGAAGGAGTAGTATCTAGATATTGATATACACCGTCTGTAGGAGTATTATCTAGATATTGATATATGCATCTAGATATTGATATACACCGTCTGCAGGAGTATTATCCATACACCGTCTGAAGGAGTATTATCTATATATTGATATACACCGTCTGAAGGAGTATACACAGCCTGTAGGAGTATTATCTAGACATTAATATACACAACCTGTAGGAGTTTTGTTTGGATATTGATATACACGACACGTAAGAAAATTATCTTGATACTGATATACACCGTCTGTAGTAGTATTATCTATATACTGATATACACAGCCTGCAGGAGTATTATCTAGATACTGATATACACGGCCTGTAGGAGTATTACCTATATCTTGATATACACCGTCTGGAGGAGTATTATATAGATATTGATATACACCGTCTGAAGGAATATTATCTAGATATTGATAATATTCCTTCAGACGGTGTATATCAATATCTATATAATACTCCTCCAGACGGTGTATATCAATATATAGGTAATACTCCTACAGGCCGTGTATATCAATATCTAAATAAAACTCCTACAGGCTGTGTATATCAATATCTAGATAAAACTCATACAGGCTGTGTTTATCAATATCTAAATAAAACTCATACAGGCTGTATCAATATATAGATAATACTCCTACAGGCCGTGTTTATCAATATCTAGATAATACTCCAACATGCAATGTATATCAATATCTAGATAATACTCCTATCGGCTGTGTATATCGATATCTAGATATTACTCCTACATGCTATGTATAACAATATCTAGATAATACTCCAACATGCTGTGTATATCAATATCTAGATAATACTCCTATCGGCTGTGTATATCGATATCTAGATATTACTCCTACATGCTATGTATATCAATATATAGATAATACTCCTACATGCTATGTATATCAATATCTAGATAATACTTTTACAGGCTTTGTATATCAATATCTTTATAATACTCCTCCAGACGGTGCATATCAATATCTAGGTAATACTCCTACAGGCCGTGTATATCAATGTCTAGATAATACTCCAACATGCTTTGTATATCAATATCTAGATAATACTCCAACATGCCGTGTATATCAATATCTAGATAATACTCCTTCAGACGGTGTATATCAATATCTAGATAATTCTCCTTCAGACGGTGTATATCGATATCTAGATACTACTCCTTCAGACGGTGAATATCAATATCCAGATAATACACCTCCAGAGGGTGTATATCAATATATAGATAATACTACCTCAGACGGTGCATATCAATATCAAGATAATACTTCTTCAGACGGTGTATATCAATATCTAGATACTACTCCTTCAGACGGTGAATATCAATATCTAGATAATACTTCTACAGGCCGTGTATATCAATATCTAGATAATACTACTTCAGACGGTGAATATCAATATCTAGGTAATACTCCTACAGGCCGTGTATATCAATGTCTAGATAATACTCCAACATGCCGTGTATATCAATATCTAGATAATACTACTTCAGACGGTGAATATCAATATCTAGGTAATACTCCTACAGGCCGTGTATATCAATGTCTAGATAATACTCCAACATGCGGTCTATATCAATATCTAGATAATACTCCAACATGCCGTGTATATCAATATCTAGATAATACTACTTCAGACGGTGAATATCAATATCTAGATAATACTCCTTCAGACGGTGTATATCAATATCTAGATAATTCTCCTTCAGACGGTGTATATCGATATATGGATACTACTCCTTCAGACGGTGAATATCAATATCCAGATAATACTCCTCCAGAGGGTGTATATCAATATATAGATAATACTTCTTCAGACGGTGCATATCAATATCAAGATAATACTTCTTCAGACGGTGTATATCAATATCTAGATACTACTCCTTCAGACGGTGAATATCAATATCCAGATAATACTCCTCCAGAGGGTGTATATTAATATCTAGATAATACTTCTACAGGCCGTGTATATCAGTATCTAGATAATACTACTTCAGACGGTGCATATCAATATCAAGATAATACTTCTTCAGACGGTGTATATCAATATCTAGATACTACTCCTTCAGACGGTGAATATCAATATCCAGATAATACTCCTCCAGAGGGTGTATATCAATATCTAGATAATACTTCTACAGGCCGTGTATATCAGTATCTAGATAATACTACTTCAGACGGTGCATATCAATATCAAGATAATACTTCTTCAGACGGTGTATATCAATATCTAGATACTACTCCTTCAGACGGTGAATATCAATATCCAGATAATACTCCTCCAGAGGGTGTATATCAATATATGGATAATACTCCTGCAGACGGTGTATATCAATATCTAGATAATACTCCTTCATACGGTGTATATCAATATATAGATACTACTCCTTCAGACGGTGAATATCAATATCTAGATAATACTTCTACAGGCCGTGTATATCAATATCTAGATAATACTACTTCAGACGGTGAATATCAATATCTAGATAATACTCCTTCAGACGGTGTATATCAATATCTAGATAATACTTCTACAGGCCGTGTACATCAATATATGGATAATACTCCTGCAGACGGTGTATATCAATATCTAGATAATACTACTTCAGACGGTGTATATCAATATCTAGATAATACTCCTCCATACGGTGTGTATCAATATCTAGATAATACTCCTACAGGCCGTGTATATCAATATATGGATAATACTCCTGCAGACGGTGAATATCAATATCTAGATAATACTACTTCAGACGGTGTATATCAATATCTAGATAATACTACTTCAGACGGTGTATATCAATATCTAGATAATACTCCAACATGTCGTGCATATCAATATATGGATAATAATCCTGCAGACGGTGTATATCAATATCTAGATAATACTCCTACATGTCGTGCATATCAATATATGGATAATAATCCTGCAGACGGTGTATATCAATATCTAGATAATTCTACTACAGACTGTGTATATCAATATCTAAATAAAACTCCTACAGGCTGTGTATATTAATGTCTAGATAATACTCAAACAGGCTGTGTATATCAATATCTAGATAATACTCAAACCTGGCCGTGTATATCAGTATCTAGATAATACTCCTACAGGCTGTGTATATCAGTATCTAGATAATACTCCTACAGGCTGTGTATATCAGTATCTAGATAATACTCCTACAGGCTGTGTATATCAGTATCTAGATAATACTCCTACAGGCTGTGTATATCAGTATCTAGATAATACTCCTACAGGCTGTGTATATCAGTATCTAGATAATACTCCTACAGGCTGTGTATATCAGTATCTAGATAATACTCCTACAGGCTGTGTATATCAGTATCTAGATAATACTCCTACAGGCTGTGTATATCAGTATCTAGATAATACTCCTACAGGCTGTGTATATCAGTATCTAGATAATACTCCTACAGGCTGTGTATATCAGTATCTAGATAATACTCCTACAGGCTGTGTATATCAGTATCTAGATAATACTCCTACAGGCTGTGTATATCAGTATCTAGATAATACTCCTACAGGCTGTGTATATCAGTATCTAGATAATACTCCTACAGGCTGTGTATATCAGTATCTAGATAATACTCCTACAGGCTGTGTATATCAGTATCTAGATAATACTCCTACAGGCTGTGTATATCAGTATCTAGATAATACTCCTACAGGCTGTGTATATCAGTATCTAGATAATACTCCTACAGGCTGTGTATATCAGTATCTAGATAATACTCCTACAGGCTGTGTATATCAGTATCTAGATAATACTCCTACAGGCTGTGTATATCAGTATCTAGATAATACTCCTACAGGCTGTGTATATCAGTATCTAGATAATACTCCTACAGGCTGTGTATATCAGTATCTAGATAATACTCCTACAGGCTGTGTATATCAGTATCTAGATAATACTCCTACAGGCTGTGTATATCAGTATCTAGATAATACTCCTACAGGCTGTGTATATCAGTATCTAGATAATACTCCTACAGGCTGTGTATATCAGTATCTAGATAATACTCCTACAGGCTGTGTATATCAGTATCTAGATAATACTCCTACAGGCTGTGTATATCAGTATCTAGATAATACTCCTACAGGCTGTGTATATCAGTATCTAGATAATACTCCTACAGGCTGTGTATATCAGTATCTAGATAATACTCCTACAGGCTGTGTATATCAGTATCTAGATAATACTCCTACAGGCTGTGTATATCAGTATCTAGATAATACTCCTACAGGCTGTGTATATCAGTATCTAGATAATACTCCTACAGGCTGTGTATATCAGTATCTAGATAATACTCCTACAGGCTGTGTATATCAGTATCTAGATAATACTCCTACAGGCTGTGTATATCAGTATCTAGATAATACTCCTACAGGCTGTGTATATCAGTATCTAGATAATACTCCTACAGGCTGTGTATATCAGTATCTAGATAATACTCCTACAGGCTGTGTATATCAGTATCTAGATAATACTCCTACAGGCTGTGTATATCAGTATCTAGATAATACTCCTACAGGCTGTGTATATCAGTATCTAGATAATACTCCTACAGGCTGTGTATATCAGTATCTAGATAATACTCCTACAGGCTGTGTATATCAGTATCTAGATAATACTCCTACAGGCTGTGTATATCAGTATCTAGATAATACTCCTACAGGCTGTGTATATCAGTATCTAGATAATACTCCTACAGGCTGTGTATATCAGTATCTAGATAATACTCCTACAGGCTGTGTATATCAGTATCTAGATAATACTCCTACAGGCTGTGTATATCAGTATCTAGATAATACTCCTACAGGCTGTGTATATCAGTATCTAGATAATACTCCTACAGGCTGTGTATATCAGTATCTAGATAATACTCCTACAGGCTGTGTATATCAGTATCTAGATAATACTCCTACAGGCTGTGTATATCAGTATCTAGATAATACTCCTACAGGCTGTGTATATCAGTATCTAGATAATACTCCTACAGGCTGTGTATATCAGTATCTAGATAATACTCCTACAGGCTGTGTATATCAGTATCTAGATAATACTCCTACAGGCTGTGTATATCAGTATCTAGATAATACTCCTACAGGCTGTGTATATCAGTATCTAGATAATACTCCTACAGGCTGTGTATATCAGTATCTAGATAATACTCCTACAGGCTGTGTATATCAGTATCTAGATAATACTCCTACAGGCTGTGTATATCAGTATCTAGATAATACTCCTACAGGCTGTGTATATCAGTATCTAGATAATACTCCTACAGGCTGTGTATATCAGTATCTAGATAATACTCCTACAGGCTGTGTATATCAGTATCTAGATAATACTCCTACAGGCTGTGTATATCAATATCTAGATAATACTCCTACAGGCTGTGTATATCAGTATCTAGATAATACTCCTACAGGCTACAATGTATCTATATCAATATCTATATAATACTCCTACCGGCTATGAATATCTATATCATACTCAAACAGGCTGTGTAGATCAGTATCTACATATATAATGCTCTTTTTATATTACTGTTTCAGTTTAATCCCGGTTTAAATTAACACGTACACAAGAACTTTATTGCAAGAAAAGTAAAATGTGCTGTGCTTTAAACTGCACATTGTCTACGACGATAGCCGGGAGTTACATGAATCGCTGAAATATAGCTACATGATTTGCATGTTCTATCTAGCACCGACAGGTCTGATTAAGAAGTAATTACTCTATAACAAGTACCTGTCAGTTTAGTTAATTACGCAGATAACGGATCTGAATCACAACATTAACGGTATTTTTACCGGAAGTGTTACATTAAAAATGTTGAAATAGCGTCATAGTTAAATCAAGGCTTCATGATTAACTGAATATTTCGATCACTTATGTGGTCTTCCCACGTGAGAACTGTGACTTGATGTTGCCTCGCCAAGAACCTGAAACATGACATCAGTAGCAAGTCAATAAACTCATGTTAGTCGATACCAAAACTCGTTACCGTGTCCTGTTGAGATATTGAATAACGCATTCTATTTTAGATAGTGAATTGTTGTTGAACCGGCATAACCCGTTAGAGATTGATCTGGCTTATATAACCATTTTATCATCAAACGTGATAGATGACATTCATGTTACAGATGTTACATGATAATACTATCATAATTTAGTTTGGCAGAGTAAACGAAGTCTCAACACCGTTACTAAGTCAGTTAGGTGAAAAACAATGACACACATTGTATATGTCATATACACGTTACACTACGTTCATAAGACACGTCTATTATGTTTCATGTATGAACAGTTCATCAATATGGAGACCCTCATTAACAAGAACGGAATGGTTTGATGCTCTGCAAGTTAGACAATAAAACGTTACATCAGTGATAAAATAGAATCGGCATATTGCGAACGTATGATACTACGCAAGTACGATTACAATAATCGAGTTTTATAATGAATTGACATTTATCATCTAATTCATTGCTATCCAAATAAGCCTCGAACAATTTCAAGATTGCATATGATATGAATGTCATCGATATTACCGCAAATGCCAACATGGCATTTAGAAATATAGCATTCATGACGTATTCACAATATAGACATCAACCCATCACTAATCGACTTAGACAGGGTCTGTGATCATTAAGTTGTTTTAATGTGTGCCGATCGCCAATACTTAAAGTAAAACGTCACAACATGTCTTACTAATTTGTGTTTTACATATCGTAGTTTTAAATTTGTTACACCTTCCTATTGTTAAGACAGTGGCTTTGTTTTGGCAAGGCGTCTTACCACATATCTAGTGTTGAAACAGTGACTTTTAACACTCGTGAGCCAAAATTAGTATTTATGTTGTTTTTGCAGACAGGTACTCTATAAAAATCTACATTATGCATTATAAATCAATCAGAAAGAAATGTCACGTGATACCAGAATATGTAAATATTTAGTTTTTGTATAATTTGTATCTGCCCCCATTTAAATGACTTCGTGTGTGATATGAGTCGGACGCAAGTAATATAATGCAAATATAATCAACATTGCGTGGTGTATTGCCTATTTGATCTAGCGGTGGCTGTAATTCAAATCTTATGTATTATATTGGATTTCCCAGTGGACTGCCACTCCTCCAACTCTGTATGTCAGAGCAGTAGAACAGCGATACTGACAGCGTAGGCTTCAATTTACAAGCCCTTACACAACAAATTATAAACCAGAACTGCACTGGGGTACAATAAACACCGCTTACACCACAGGTTCTAATCCGGAACGGCACAGCGCTACAATTTACATCCCCTTACACAGTAAATCTAAACCGAACAGCATTGGGCTACAATTGTCACCTTCTTACACCACAAATTCTAAACCTGGACATCATTGGGCTACAATTGTCACTTTCTTACACCACAAATTGTAAACCTGAACAGCATTGGGCTACAGTTTACACCTTCTTACACCACAAATTCTAAACCTGGACAGCATTGGGCTACAGTTTACACCTTCTTACACCACAAATTATTAATCTGAACAGCATTGGGCTACAGTTTACGCCTTCTTACACCACAAATTCTAAACCTGAACAGCATTGGGCTACAATTTACATCCTGAAGTTGTGTTAGCCAGAACACGTAGGGCAGAACTGCAGCACACAGAAAACATGTATCAATATGAGAAGCACTTGGCTACATGTACACCCAAAATTGTATGACTCTTAAAAAAATAACGGATTACAATTTACACTTAAGAACCGTGCGAAAAGCGCATTGCTACAATTTACTCCCAACACTTTATCAACCTGAAAACCAAAGGGCTACAATTAACACCCAAAACGTTACGACCCTGAAATACATAGGGCTACATTTACACCTAGGAAAACTAAGAAGCTTAGGTCTACAATTACCACCAAAGAGCTCTAGATCTGGAAAGCTGGAAAGCACAAAGCCTCAATGTACCAAAGAACTATAAAACAAACATGTCTACAATTTACACCGAAGAACCAAGAACAGCAAAGTTTATCATCAAAATTGTATCAAACTGAACAGTACTCGGCTACAATTTCTAAACTTTACCAAGACGTTATTAAACAATGTGTGCATATGTATCAACATATACGGTACCGTGATGTAGCGTTGTCTGGAGTTGGCGACTTGAACACAGTCCAAGCGATGCTTCATCTGTTGTTAAATAAACGTTTAGTCACAAAATCAATATGAATGTTCTCGAGAAAGTGTGCTCTACCTACAGAAGTATAAAAGATCGTTTAACATTCGGTTGCAAGGCAAAGCATGAATCTCACCATACGGCATATGTATGCACCTAGATAATCTTCGGGGCACATTGACATCATAGGTACATGTAGATAATATCGTTTAGTCCATATCCAACATTAAAACGTGAACTTTGAATGTCTTGACTCATTGACTCCTGAAGTAGTCCAAAATAACTGACTGTATTTCCTCTTTATTTATTTGGTTTAATTTTCGATTGTAAATAATGCCCAGCTCAGATATACCATGAGTACCTCTACAACTGTAGGGCGTATTAACATTGTATCACTATTTATCAGGGGAGTATCATGCGGGGATGAAGGGAGGCAATGTGTAAAAACGTTCTGTAATATTCACATGTCGAATGTCGTTCAATCGAACTGTCTTTCGCCGGGCTTGTGACAGACTGTCAGACGGTGTACACGTTTCACAGTGATATGCATTGATTTCAGATTTCCTTGTTTGCACAATTCTGGGTGGAATACGTAGTTTTAACTAATATCTGAAAAGTTAGAGGGGAAGTTTTCTTGAGCAATACTTTACTGATAGAATGCTCGCTATAAGCCGTAACGACGTTCAGAAAGCAAGTCGACTCATACACCTAGAGAGCTGAATGGCAGACACTATCGAGTATAATGGTGTGCTGCTGTATACATTCAATACAATATACCTGAGTCTCAGCGCATCCTAGAAATTTGACAATCAATAACTGTATTTTAGCAAGGGCGTTTAGCCAACATCATCATTTTTTGTCAAAATAAACACTATTTTTGGTGCTTATTGCAATACCATGGATTATCATGCACCTAAACTATTCCTATATAATATCATTTACATAACATTCGAGACACAAATTGTTTTTTTGTGGGTAAGCTATAATCAATATGTAACACTACCTATATTATTTATAATATTTCGCTGTTTGATTGGTTGAAGGATTATAGTCATCTTAATGTTGTTAAAATGTCTTTCAGCACATGACAACGGAGTCACGGTTCTACGTTCAAAACATGATGATCCCCACAGATATTGAAAAATTAGGATTCCGCTGATACTGGCCGACTATAACTGGGTGTCGCATGTCGTGCTTCAGGCGAACACAGTAATTGTCCTTCTCGCCAATCCCGGACGGACACAGGAACTGTGACTTTTAATTTATTTTCATATTGATCAGTACACAATGGGGATTTGAGAAAATTGACTTATCTTATCTCACAAATGAACATTGTACGCATGCGTTGTTCAATTATGTACACGTGCATTGTTTGTTCATAGAGACACGTGCTTTGTTTATGTAGGGCATAATATAAACATATAGAAATGTAGAAATAGTTAAAAGAAATTATATTTGTTTTGATTAAAGCTTAACTCCAGACAGGATAAAAAGTCTGTATTAAATTAAATTCGCCAACCTACCAAAGCATGTGGAAATTAATAATATCTCATAAGATGTACATTTGCATGGTACATGTAAAATGATATGTGATTGTAGCGCCATACCTTTACCAGTCATCATTGGTGATATTTGATACCGTTATTACAATTAAGACATTACTGATCAGTCGATTTAGATACTGCTGACCTGAGATTAAGTTATCACGGTTAAATGTTGGCTGATCCGTGATCACGTGAAGGTAACTTACATAAAGATCTAGTCCAGAACACAATTGGACGTTTTTGCAATTACTCCTGACCTTACCCGATACCTGCATTATATGAAGGTCAGTTCCAATTAAGCAATACGTTTAAATACAGTTCCTTACTTTATCCAGTTTATATGCGGTTGGGTTTCTTGTGTTATGATTATTTCAGCAGGCCCTTTTTAACCAATATTGTTGTCGTCAAATCTTTTCTTTGTTAAGTCTAATTTTGTATTCAAAAGAAACAGTTCATGTACAAGTAACAATGTAGCTAGTTATGTAGATAATACGCGATTGTTCCAAGCAACTCAAAACAATTGTTCCTGTAATCAAATCCATTATCAACAAAAAACCATTTTAAATATATAGTATTACAATAACCTTACCTCATCTTACTATCGCATTTCAAGATGTTATTGTATTTACAATAATGGTCCTCTTACTTCCAAACATTAGGACAATTTATAGCGTAAATTTTACTACCGTCCATTGTCCCTTTTCGCAGCACTTATACACACACGCCTTGTCACGTATTGGGACTGCACTATATGATGTAACAGTTCATACGCTACTCTGGAGACTATTAAGAGTAAAAGTATGTTTTAGATAGATTCACTCTATTGAACTGTAAAAGTTTTGCCCTCGTATAGTGATTTTCTTTCGTCAACTCTGTGGTTCTGTCTTGACTTAACTTCAGCTGGCTACAGGTCAATGAATGACAACACGTTTTATAAAGTTCTACAATTTATTATGTACCGAACGAAACAGTGAAGTAAATTAATCATGATGAATAGATATACACAATGCTACAGCACGTCAACCACTCGACCGGTCCATACTAAAACAGTATACCGTGTAACATATGTCCTCTCAAAAATGTCCACCCCGCGGTCACGTAACTGGCTTCGCTTTAATTCTTATGATGTTTTAAGTAAACTTACTTCATGTCAGAAAAGCATGGTCTGTACTTTATTATATAAGGCAAAGGGGTTAAGCTAGACATGTAAATAATACATTTTAGACTCTTATAATTTAAACAAAAGGTATATAACAAAGAGGACCATCATAATGTCATTATCAGCTGAGTTTTATGTTTCATGTTATAAGAAATGAATTTTCAAAATGTCTGCAATAACAACAAATTAATATTGTGTAATAATTTTCTTTGGTTCGAACGGTATGGGCACTCCTTTTTGTATTGTAAAGACGAATGCATTTGTGGCCTATACTCAGATCTTTATTAGAAAATCTGTTGTCTATGTAAACAATAGTGTAGGTAAATTAAAGACGAATACTTATAAAACATTAACAAAATAACATGATCATGTGTATCACTGTAATTACTTGATCCAGGGCAAAGTTGAAAAATAGGCATTGTTTCACGTCACTTTAAGGAAAAATGTACCACCCATGGGCAATATGCGCGTTATGTAAGAAATATTGACCCTCGCCAGGACAGTTAAGTAGGGCTAGTTAATGAATTGATATGGATACTTAATGAAATAGCCGTACGATTATCGAACTGTAGGGACTTTATTAAATTAGAATATATATTAATTATGAGTGTAAGTGATTAGAGATACGTGGGCTTAGTGCGTTAAATAATGTATTTGTATATAATTTTAATATATATATAATATTACATAATAAAAACATGTCTGATTTAATTATCTTGTTCACATGACGGGGAAAATACAACATTCCACCCCATTTGCTTGAGTTCCGCACGTTATATTACCCTTATTCGTAGTCTTTCGAGAAAAAAGAACAAGTAGGATATAAAAAGTTCAGTTGGCTTGCCATACACATCATCATCATCGTTACATCATCATCATTTACTCACATTTCTTTTCCATAAACCTCAAATGCATTTAATACATATAGTTCTCTTTATAATACGAGTCATTGCACCGTTTATTTCCTCAATACTTAGGTTATCATTTCCGTTTTTGTGCTCAGGTAGCAGTCTACAGTAGAGGGTTGTGGCCATGGGTGATATTTTTGTTAAATGGCTAACCCCTGTATAATGATATGTAATAAAAATTGTAAACATAAAACTGTACTAAACTTGGTATAAGCATGATGAAGTGGGCTATGTGAGCTTCACATTTGTAAAAAAAATAAAAAACGTTTTTGGTTCGAGATCCAAATTTCGGCCATAATCCGAAATGGTACACGTGCCTACACACGAAAAGCCTTAAAGAGGTAAAATTTTGACAACAGCACACGACGCAAAATTTCAAAAAATCAAGTTTTACATCTTTACTGCTGGGACCCAGATTATTCTGAAATCAAGTAGGTAATCTTAAATTTCAGACAGATTTTAGGAAAAAAATACTAGTTGCGGGGGTCAAATTTTAGGTCAAAAATAACATTTTTTGCCATTTTTTGGCAATTTTTGATGTGGTAACCATGGTTTTTACACAAGTGGCATACAAAGAAAAAATAGGTTTATACACTTCTCAGTATTTTATATGTATTGTAAATGTAATTCAGTTTACAAATATATATACATGTATGTATGTGTTGTGTAGGGTAAATCCGCTGTGTTTACATTTCCTCGACATGTGCCTTAAGCTTGTTTTTCAGAGTCGGGCCATTTCTACTGTAGATGTATAGCCCCAGTAAGAGTTGCGTCCCCTTCCCTACGGAACCAATCTCGTAATACGTTATACCAGCAAAACTTTTCTCTTCGGTTTGACAGTATTATGAACGTGTTCACAACGAACCCATAAATATTAACTGTTGTGATTTGTTAATGTATAAATCTGTAAATTGTCAATTTAATTCCGACATGTCACACCATTCGATAGCAATTATTTGCACAGCGCTTGTCAGAACATGTCGTGGGAAATTCACATCACTTCATATTTATTCCTACAGTGTTGCAGTAATTGTAGTGTTGCATCCCTAATTGAAAATTTCCGGGATATTGCTGAATATAAACTTAAGCGTAGGGAAATAATCGTAAATGCTATTTCAGAAATATCACGATTAAACGAACTAGGCGACCTCATTACAACTAATATGGATATATAGATTTAGAGGCACGTACTATCTGGTAATATGTACGTCAGGGAAGGGTTACGTTTAACACAAGAGCCTATTTCCCTTGAAATTCCCGCCAAAAACACAATTTCGATGGTACATGATTGTACCAACCGATAGGTTCATGCATGATTGACGTTGGAACAAATTGTACTTCCAGTGGAGAAGAACTACACTGCAATATTCATGCATGATTGACTTTAGAGTTGATATAAACACGTTCATGCATGATCACACTTTGGAGTTGAGATTTATACTGATATAACACGTTCATGCATGATACGTTTTGAATTTGAGATTTATACTGATATACCACGTTCATGCATGATACGTTTTGGATTTGAGATTTATACTGCTATCGCACATTCATGCATGATACGTTTTGGAGTTGAAAATTATACTGATATCACACGTTCATGCATGATTGACTTTAGAGTTGAGATGAATACTGATATCACACATTCATGCATGATCACTTTAGAGTTGAGATGTCACACGTTCATGCATGATTGACTTTAGAGTTGAACTTTATATTGATATCACACGCTCATACATGATTGATTTTAGAGTTGAGATTTATATTGATATCACACGTTCATGCATGATTTACTCTAGAGTTGAGATGTATACTGATATCATACGTTCATGCATGATTGACTGTGGAGTTGAGAAGATTTAAGCTGGTATCGCACGTTCATGCATAATTGGCTTTTGGAGTTGTGAAAATAAATACTAAAATCACGTTCATGCATGAATGACTATAACACGTTCATGCATGATTTGAGTTTAGAAGGTTTACGCTGGTATCACAAGTTTGTGTATGAGAATTGGTTTCATTTGGCAAAATGTGTTGTCAATGCTTGATTGTGTTATGGGAGCCTTGTGTGTAACCCTGTATTGTCATTCTGGTTATCGCGTGCTACATGTACAGTAGAGGTCATTTGAATGTTGTTAAGATAGATGCTGGGGCTACTCAACGTAATTATCTTGCCTGTACGCTATAGCTTGAGACATGACATTTAACCCAGTCACGTTGTTCTGTATAGACTGTTCCCTCGATACATCTACTGACGGTTGTATATTCCTCTGTAATGTCTTGCCAACACTTTGCAGACGTAACTGAAAGACAATATGGCTTTTCCCTCTCAAATATCTGAACTATTTTATTGACAAAACAACACTGATGTAGTTTTAGCTGGCGTTTTAGTTAGTCAAGGGAAATCCTTTTAAAACAATTAAATTGTCAGATTACCCCTCGTATTCAAACAATTGTTTAGATTTGTGTATTCAATATAGAGTTCAAAACAAGACACGGTAACTGTCTTATGTGGCTTCCATGTATTGCACGTGATGTGTTACTGACCATGGAAACGTTACCATGGTGAGCTAATTATGTAGATCTCCTATCAGCACATAATTGTTATGGGTATTTTTTAACATATATGGCTTTACAGCTACATGTATGTGATAAAATACATCTGCCTCCATACACCATTGTCTTATAGACAGGAATCCGGTCTGCAGAGCAGACGACTGGTCAGCCTGTCCACGAGACCTTTCAACGGCCGGAAGTGGATCATTTTATCTATCTCCTAATGTGGAAAGTTCTGCGTACCTTTTCAAGGTGCCGCTGAGAGGCGTCTCGTTAAATGCCGTTCGGTCTGGAAATCGCAATCAGTCATTGTCCTTAATTGACGACAGACGTGGCTACTCGATCTGTCAATGGAGGTGGAAAGTAACAATGGCATCAAATATATATAGAGATCGACGTTGACGCCTTTCCATATCGACTTGTGAAGGTTGGACTTGAGGACAGCGTTATTTTCGTGCCTACACGTTCTCGCCTAAGACGTGTTACATTTTTAGTGTTAACTTTCAGCATATCGAGTGTGTTTCCGACGAGTTAAAGTCTTCAAAAAAACATATTTATCTCACCCGAAGGAAATTGAGGCTTCTATGATTTATCATTAATATGATTTTACATCATTTAGGCGTAGTTTAACATGCTGCTTCAATTAAGCCTGTTATTTAGATATTCTGTCCAATGAAAACGTGTTGGCTGCTGCAAGTGGATGGGAAGATGCCGGGGACAATGTTTATGATAAGTAAATCAAAAGCCATATCTTGGATTATGCTGATCAGGTCGGAGTGGTTATAGTCGATTTAATTCCGAAATAATACAGATCCTAGGAAATCCGTACAAATGGACATTGTCACTGCCAATCTACTCTACACGGTAAGAATATATACATTATACCCACTGAAATATATTCATTGACATTATATATTTAAATACTTTTTAGCTCATTTGTTACTTTCCAAGTGTCATTAGAAGTAATGCAAAAGAAATTCACTTTGCAGTAGGCTGTACTGTGATAAAACATGTACACTGTGCCAGATATGGCGGAATTATGGCTTAGTGTGAACAAACATGGCATAATTAACATTACACCGTGCATGATGTTGTCTCCTCCGCTTCTTCTGATGTCTTTTAATTGACTTCGATTTGTCCTTGTGGTTTTTTATATCTTAGTTTATTTATCGTGATATATCATCATTTGACAAGTGAACCACTTTTAACTTTGTTTTTCTATTGTCGAAGGTGATCCTATTCATGTTTTTGTATTAGTGTCGTTTTCACGTCCAGATACCTGTGTATGGCATGTTATGTAACTTGCTCACTGTGTTTGTGCCTTGGAATGTTGATAACTTACATGTTATTGTTTCTTAAAAAATGGAGCACTTTGTTTCGTTCCAGTTAATTAATTTTATTAAAGTTAAAAGTTCACATCATATATTCATTTCACTAATGGTAAGGTCACATCATTACCTCATTTCACTAAAGGTAAAAAACATTAATTTATTTCACATTCATTTCACTAAAGGTAAAAATCATTAATTTATTTTACTAAAGGGCACATCCTTAATTCATTTCACTAAAGGTCAAGTCATTAATAATTTAACATTCATTTCATTAAAGGTAAAAACATCATTAATTCATTTCACAAAAGGTCACATCATTAATTCATTTCATTAAAGGTAACATCATTAATTCATTTCACAAAAGGTCAAATCATTAATTCATTTCATTAAAGGTCACATCATTAATTCATTTCACAAAAGGTCACATCACTAATTCATTTCACTAAAGGTCACATCATCAATTCATTAGCGGTTACATCATTATTTCATTTCAACTATGGTATCATTATCAAACCATTTCACTAAAGGTCACATAATGAATAAATCGCACTGTGTACATAATGTTTTCTTTAACGGACACTTCAATGGACATTTTAATGGACACGTGAATGGACACTTGTGACTTCCGTTAGGCAGCTGCCCATTTGCATTTTTCTTTGTTCTGTTTGTTCTCATATCGACTTAGTTTTGTTTTGGTTTTGTTTTGTTTTACTCCTCGATAATCAATCTATCAGTATATACCAGAGTTATTGTGGGATCACGACATATGAAGTACTCGACACCGGTAGTCTTATCCCGCACAGGAACTGACTGAGTCTACATTGGGTCAGTTTTAAGAGTCACCTTACTTGGAGTACTTTATTTATATCACATGTATTTTATGGAGTGTTTCAGTTTTGTCAAAGTGTTTTCATTCACATTACTTGTTTATATCTTAAATGTTTCATGGATCTATTTTCCGAATTGCGATTGTAACGGTTTATTTAGACTAGAACTCCTTGGAAAGAAGATTTATGTCACAATGGAAAGCATAAACCTTTTTATGTCATAGCCAGTGACATCTCACACATTCCATCATTCTGACATTGGTAGGTAACAAGGGACCACCACCAAGACAAACTAGACGGTAAAACAAATACAATGAGGTCAGTAGATCAATTTGTATTTTTTCGGTATCCCCTAAGCAAATTCTTCACTGCCAAGCACTCTCTGGACCCTGATGATTGAGGTATCAACAGCTGCGATCGAAGATTCAGATCATCAGTTTTATTTGAAGTAAAAGGTCGTTGCAGTAAAGTTCTCGTAAGAACATACAATGTGGTATTTACAGGCTAACTACATACTACGTACATAATGCATTGCTCCTGTAAATTGTTCAGATTTATTTTAAACAATGAAGCAGTATAAACCTTTTGTAGATAACGCTATTACTCATGTAAATTTTTATTTACAAATGAATGTAATTACGTATTTAGAGTTGTGAATCTCAACAACTCTCTTGTTTCTAACGTACTTTATGTAAATAAGAACATTTACCACATTAGCTCCTCCTGTTGGTAAACATTCATAAATAATGTTTAGAATCGTTAACATGCAGTACTTTTAGAAGTAACGCATGCCTCCACTGCCATATCAAATATATCACAAAATAGGTGTTAGTGTTTTAAATAAATATAAACCATTATTCATAAATAAACATTTATCTCTGGATGAGCGCAGCAAATTATGAAAGAATTGGTTATCAGAAAGATCTTTACCCGATGTTAAACAATGCTGATTGCGTGAAGACGATCTTTCAATAATTGGAGGCATACTCAAACGTTTTCCAAAACTACAAAGTCTTTGTCCCGCTAGAACTTTACTACTGTATGGTTTTTGTATTGTTCTCTTCATAGTTCTTTATTCAGGTTATATTCACTTACTTACGATATTTCTATTCTTCCTGAAATATGGCGAATTTGCTTTCACAAGATAGTTAGAAACGGCTTATTTATCTTATTTATCAACATGCATTAGAACTGGTCATTCTACTGAATTGATATAAAAAAAAAGGTGTTTTTTTATAATACTTTGTTGGAATTGTTAAGCCTTGCTCTTTTAACAAATATACTGAGTAATGATTAATTGAGTCGAAATGCGGCCAATTTTCGCATTGGTTGCGAGCCATTTGAATGAAACCTCTGTTACCCTTTCGATTTGATTTCTGTTATCAAGTATTTGACTTGTACGGTATCAAATACCAAAAAACAAGTAAGCTTTAAGAAAAACAGTAAATCGAAAAAGTGGCTTCACTTTTATTTTAATATTTTACTGCCGCATGGTATGAGGACGTTAATTACGTAACGTAAATCGACACGGCAGCGTGATGTGCTCCCATTACGTAAAGGAGTCGCTGGAGATGAAATGTCGTAAATTTATACCAACCTCGCGAGCGGAATGTGGGCCAAAATGTCGTCTGCTTAAAGACGGCTTTGGCGGAAAAATTGCAAAACGTTCTTGGCAAACCATTTAACTGATATCTGAAACATGCCGATTGCATGAATGGAATGATGAAGACGTTTCGCCATTGTGTGAACACGTGATATGGCCAGGTGGTGCAGCGTTAATCGAAATGAATAGCTAATGTGATTTTTCCTGCAAAATCGACAAAGCTATCCCAGCCTATATATTGTTAATATACAGTGATACCTGGTTAGGTACATAGTGATGGTACACCAGTTTACTCAAGCTTACCAGGTTAAGTGCTTCAGACGACACTGGATATAGAACGTGGAGTGCCGTCGGTTTCCTCCAGGCACTGTACGTCTTAGCGTTATTGACTCGGGGTTTCTACAATGGAAAAGGTAAAGGCTTTGCAATTTACAATCATAATTACATATGTATGTTCTTTTTTCTAAAATATAATGATATTGTGTATTACTTCTGTAAGCATAAAATATTCGTGTTGTTGTATAGGATGAACGTAAAACACATATAAATAATTGCACCTATAACATTTGTTAATTGGTTATATAGACGTTTGTTATGGGACTTAATGGTTGTACCTGGTTTATAAAATGTTAGAAGAGCGATTTTATGTTTGTATAACAATTCCTGACAAAAAAACGAGCAAAAGTTAACCATTACCACCATTTGAACTAGTGCATGTGTAATTATCTTTCTTAGAGGGAAATGCATAATTTAGTATTGATGTTAAGCTGTGTTTGACGTTTGTCAAAAGACATTGGAATAAAACTTCCCTGATACTTTTGCAAAATTTAAATACAAATGTATCATTTTTTTATGTTTGTAACAAGACACCAAAAAGGGGTTATGATTCTAAAAAAAGTCATTTTCCCACAAGAAATGTTCAACCTTGCTCGGATAAATTGTTTGTAATCGAACAGTTTCATATATTCTTGTATGTAACGTGCATACTGTTAAAACTACATGTTTACTTTAGACATAAGAAATAATGTTTTAATAAACTGCTTTATCAGCCGATGCAACAGCTAAAAAAACATCAAATAAAAAAAGGAAAACTGAGATTAAAGAATGGCCTGTCTGTAGAGTCCTATTAATAGCTAAGGTAATTTGAGGAGCGTTATTTGTCCACCACATTGACAGTCACATTTATGCGTGTCGTGCGGTCACATGCAGTAACATGGGGAAACCATCCGTTGCGCTTAACTTACATTCTAACGTTTAGCAGAGAATAACGACTACCATTTTGAAGCACTTCGTTATATCCCGTTTCTATGGTTACCGTTTCCGATAGGTGACAAACAGTAATCAGAAACCATTCTGCGGTTTCCGCCAAAACTTGAACTCGACGTCACGACATTATTGGTTCTTTTTGACTCTGACGGCATGGCGGAAACGATTTCCGGTTGGAAAACAGTCGCTTGTTATGGTTTCTGACGTTAAGCTTTGCTAGCTACATTTAGAGTCAATAAGTATATTAGGCGGCTGTTCGACGGGAAATGTAAATACTATAATGTATTTATACATCCAGCATTTATATTGTCATACCATCTCAATATGTTGTCAGGATGGCAAACCACAAAGAACTACAGTGTATTACACATGTACGCTTTTCAATTTCAATCGGATCTTTTGTGTGACACATTTTGAGAATTATCAGAGACGATTGGTGTTGAGACATCAACTGTTTTTAACAGAAAATCCTAAGTGGTTTTTGATTGACGTCTATCAACTTAAGGAAATGGTATCAATAAAAAACACGATCTTATGTCCGCCTGAATCGCTTTTCCACCTTTTGGTTATACATTTTGTTTAAACAGTGTCATGAACCAAACAAAACCAACCAGAAAGATCATATCATTTCTTCTTTGTCACTTTCACCATAGATATACATAAAATGGGGTTTGTTAAGCATTTCCTATGTTTCTGTCTCTTCTCGCGTTATGCTGTTTCCTCATTGTATCAACTCTCGGGCTTGATTTGTGTACTTCGGTTGCTGTGCATTTTCTATGTTGTGTCCTTGACGCTGTGGTCAGTTGTGTCCTTGACGCTGTGGTCAGTTGTGTCCTTGACGTTGTGGTCAGTTGTGTCCTTGATGCTGTGGTCAGTTGTGTCCTAACATGTTAACTCTGTGGTATACCCCGTCTTTATGTATTGATGTTGTTGTATGATCTGTCCTATACTGATGCATTGGTATATTCTGTCGTTACATACTGACACCTAATACTATCTTTATGTACTATATTGACGATGTGGTATGTTTTGTCCCTTTGTATTATATTGACGATGTGGTATCCTTTGTCCGCTTGTATTGACACGATGGTATGTTCTGTCGTTTAAATTTTCACTTTGGTATATTCTGTCGTTATATATTGACGCTGTGGTACTGTCCTTGTGTACTATATTGACGATGTGGTATCTTTTGTCCGCTTGTATTGACACGATGGTATGTTCTGTCGTTATATATCGAAGCAGCTTTGGTATGTTCGGTCGTTGTATACTGTCGCCGTGGGAGGTGTTTTTATGATGCGATTTGGATTTGATCTTTTTTTACATTTCGGCTTTTAATGATTATAAGCTCAAGACGCTTATCCCCACCCCTCTCCCACTCCCGTACCCCTCTCCCACTCCCGTACCCCTCTCCCACTCCCGTTCCCCTCTCCAACCCCTTGATCAATGGTCCTCCTATTCTCCTTCTACATTTTTAACGGCATGTTTGTTAATCTTTATTTGTTTAATCCCCCCCCCCCCCCCCCCCCCCTCTTCTCGTTTCAAAGGAGTTGTTTATACTTTTGTATTTATTTGTTTATTTGCCTCATATACTACGTCGATATTGTGTTTTTCGTTTAGCTTGTCATTGTGGTATGTATTGCAGCCGTGGTATGTTTTTACTATTGTGTATTGACTCCGTGCTGTGTTTATTTGTGAATATTAACGCGGTGCTGTATTTCATTTACATTTCTGTATGCTGCATACAGTATTTGTTTGACGATGTAAAATAGAAATAGTGGGCAACTGGAAATTGTCTGATGGTTATTGTTAATATGATAGATAGGCAATTTTAATTGTAATTTTAGAATAATGCTGGAGATGAAAAACTGACGTTTGTGAGTAACAGCAGTCACTATTAGTCATGCTTTTGTTAATGGTCGTATGACTCAGGTAATGAGGCGTACATCGTGATTGACGTTAGCACTGAGAGAGAAAAACCAGAACAAAAACGAAGAGGAAAATAACGATCGTTTCGTTCCAAGGTTAATTAACATTATAAAACAACATGATATAAAATCCATCTCATTGTAGATTTCAACATCGACAACAGATCTAATTGATAATTAAAATTGGACATAAACAACAAGGATACGGCAACACCTGGTGATATCTGATTTTCAGGAAAGGGATTAAGAACTTGTCTCCTTACATTCACGATTCTAGTCTGAGCGAAGTATATCTTACGTTATACAATAACTGCCCAAATCATTAGTCTTACTACTCGTTGTACCATACGTATGTTTAAAAAAGAAATGTTTTGCTGTTCATTAAATTTCGGTATCGTTTTACCTCACTCGCGCATATGTAAAACGTTATCATAAGAAACATAAGAATGCACGAGACATACATATATGTCTTACAGGGTAGTTTTCGCAGCCAAATTTACAGTGTAATTTTGAAAGCAAGGGTAACTGCTTACCGTCAACTTATTTGTTTTTTACTTATGACAGTTTTGGTAGATTTGGTTTTGTAATCAATAGAACGTGGAAGAAAATTGCTCTTATTATAGTATATATGTGGTGACAACAGTTATCAATCACGACAGAGTGTCATATATAGAGAAAACATTTCTTTAAAACGATCAGAAAAAGAAATATTTTTTCCGGAAGCTCATTATGAAGGCAGTGAAACCCTATCAAAAACGGGTTTTCTACAAAATGCGCACAGACGTTCTCAGAAAATTTCCGCCCTGTGCACTCGTTTGAACTTATGGCGCTATCTATCTTAAATAAAAGGTGGAATATCAGACAATCTGTACCTTATAAATCAGATGAAGATGAATATTACACATTAGGTCAGAAGGTTCATGGTTAATAGTAAATATATAAATGTGGACAGAATGCCCTTATCTGCAGTCACGTTGATAAACAAGAGAACATTTGTATTTGTATAAGTAGTTAATATCATAATGAAACAACTAGAAACCCAACTAGTCCAGGCCCAGCAGTAAAATAAATGACTTGTGAAAATAAATAGTTATACATTCGTGTCATCATATCATATCTAACATGATACAGTACATCCTTTATGCTTTGTCGAATATCTCAATTGTCTAGTCCACCAACGACATCGTCATCCAGAACGAAGAATCACTACGTGAAGAGCGTTACGTTTGTCACCACTCATGTAATCAGTTGTAAGACCGACAGTGCATATATCCTGAGTTGTATGTACTATAAGTTGGAAAAACTTCATAATTGTTGTAAGATAAATTAATAAAATTTGATGTTATTAGTTTATCGGGTGATCACAGTTATCATATGAGTTATTAAAACGCTTTCTATGCATGCTTAACTGAATGACGCTTTCAAAATTATCTTCAAATGAGTTCGAAATTATTCGTCAACCACATGAAGTGACAGCGATACTGATATCTGCCTAATTTGTACGACATGATTCAATAAAACCGGCATTAAATGTCAGCACCTGAGAATGGTAAGTCCTAGAAGATTAGTTTGGCCTTTCCGACATTCTCCAATATCATATATCGGCCTAGTAGACTATCAACTTCTGTAGAATTCTCCAATTTCGTGATCGTCAACTCCGTTTCCACCGCAAAACTAAATTTACTTCGCCTTTACCATAACTATGCTACTTCCAACATATTCATCATACACATCACCAGAGACGTATGTATACTATATGCATGACTTTAAATCACTTAGGCAACGCATGGTATGTTTATGTAAAATAAGAACACATCGGAAAATGGACATTATAACTGCATCGGTGATATTACCAAATTTCTATTAAGTATTTACATATACTTCATGCACTCTATATCTATCTTTCTCTAATATGATGGTAAAGTTCCACCGCCAGGATATTTAAAATTATTCTTAAGACTTTTAAGTTATTCGATCTTTTTAGCACTAACCAATGCTCTGTTATAAAACGAGTATCACAGTCTCAAAATGAAACACCTCAATGTTAAACATAAACTCTGATGATTTCCCAACTCTGTAATGTCATTCTGTAAAATAGAATGATAGAAATAAACATAACTCTGATGATTTCCCAACTCTGTAATGTCATTCCGGAAAATAGAATGATAGAAATAAACATAACACTGATGATTTCCCAACTCTGTAATCTCATTCCGTAAAATAGAATGTAAGAATGCGGGCTGTATCGAACCAGTTACGTCTGTGACTATCGTAGCTGATACCGCCGTCACATCCTAATTACCGAACGCACCATTAGTTGTCAGCATGTATGCGAGTGTCCTCATTTTGTTGTTCTGCTAGTGTTAATGACGGTTTTGTCGGATAGCTGTTCCTTCTAGCATCAACGTGCAAGTCCTCCTTCAACATAACGCTTTCATTTGCTGTCCTATTTCACAATGTTTTCTTTAAACTATGTTTTCTTTTCATTTACTTCTGCACAGAAAAGCTTATAGACTTATATTTACAAGTGTAATTAAAATGGTGATAATGTCACACCTAGATCTATTTATATATGTGTCTAGAAGGTATCGACACGTGCTGGGTATGGATCGTGACTAATTATTAGGATGAGCATAAACAAATATCACGCTTTTTTGTGTTAGATGCAGATGTCAGCAACAGGCGTCGTCATTCTTATGTAATATTGATATCTCCTAGTAATATACATACATTATTACAAACCGGAAGTTAAATTATTTAATTTTTCATGCAGAACATGGTCGGATGTTTTAAAAGCTGTTCTGCGTTTTTCAGATGATTCTCAGCTCTAATAATTAGTATGGACTATGTGCGTGTGTATTGCCTCAAGCGTTAAAGCTTCAATATCAATACCGAACGGAAATCACCTGTCAGCAAAACGCCAATGATCTTAATTAAACTAATAGAAATACACATTTTATGGCATTCTTGAAATATTGAAAATATTTCTAAACGTCTCAAGTTCGGAGATAACAAAAACTACTTTAATTGCATCTTTGTATTATGATAACGATCATGAGATTGTTGTTCCTAGGCATGTACATTGGTGTTCATGTATAACCATCAGATTTTGCCGTAAAAAAATACATCAATATGTACTACAATTATATATATCACACAAAAGAATGATTTTGATGTGGTCATAATGTAATACAAGTATTCCTAAGTCCATCACCATTATTTTCTCTGCGTAGTAGTTGCATAGTAATACCAAAGAACATGCTTGCCACGAAACAAAATTCCGACGGACTTACCGTTATGTCTGAAACCTTAGAACAAAATATAATTGTCTTGACATTTAATTCTGTTGGTCGTTTATTCTAATTCAGGAAACGAAAATTTAACAATAGTGGTAGTATTTTTATCGTTTAACACATTAGGTTCCGAAAGTGCTATCTTGTCACGGCGCGCAACGCAGCTAGCGATATCGCTACTGTTTTACCCAATATCCCCTGCAATGTAATTTTGCCGAAAGTTCAAACCCACGACATGTTTAAAAGCGATATATTTAGACCGCTGAAGCAGGTTGATCGATGAGTTGTCTGATGGCTTGCAAGTTGGGCCTTATTTCTGGTCAGGTTGTTCTTCCACAGAATGTCAACAAATGCTTATACATGTATGCTATACAGAATGCTCGGGGACACAACAACAACCTACCTGTTCGTTCCCAGGTTGTATCATTAGACTGGTCTTGGTAGTTAAACTGGATCACTCTATTATCTCGAAAAGGAAGTGTGCCACTAAAAGATTCACATTTGGTTTGATTGAGTATTGACTAGTTAAGTAATTAGCTGGTCGCTGGGAACGGAACATCTTATACAAGTTGTCTGCCACAGATCGGCCATGACAGACAAACACTTCGCTCTCCTGACTTGTCCGTGTACACAGAAAATCTATACCATGGACGACTTGGGACTTAAAATGCTTTCAAAAATTCGGGGCCAGGTGAGATCACGTGATAAATGTACATTACACACTTGAATTTTATTAGGAATGTTGTCTGCTCAGTTGGCAAGGGATACTGTAAGATCATATGAACCAGCTGATATACATATATAAGCACATATTGTTTTAGACGAATGACTATTCTTGTACTATTTACGTAAATCCAAGTAAAGCGAAAATGATGCTAGCATGATGCTTTTTAAATGGTATCAATGTATATCTTGCGATACAATATGTCTATAGAATAATACATTATACTTACACACTGTACCTGTTTACACAAAATGCATTATTGTTACCGGATGATATTTGTGATAGTAGTCGCTTTTGTTACCGTAAGTTTCTAGTTATAGCGATACATTTAGCAGTCACTATTGTTTCCGGTTGTTACTAGTGATGACAATCGCTATCATTACAGGTTGAAACTAGTGATAGCGACTAGTGATAGTAGTGGCTATTGTTACCGGTTAAAACCAGTAATAGCAGCCGCTATTGTTGCCGTGCTACATTACAGATTAGCGGTACCGGTAACATCCGTTGCTGCGATCGGATAACACTTTGTTTTAGTGGTAAAAATTACAAGAGCGGTAAGAGTGGGCGATGGCCTACACGTAATGAACGGTAACATTAACGTTCACCACGAACATCTTATAACGGTATGTTTCATAGTACAGTTACAATGAGTGGATATCTAAATGTATGACTGGGATGTGTATTGGTACATTTAGGACGGATCTATAGTAACTTCGTTTTTCTACTTAAGTCCCCGATGTTGGCAACATTCTCGCAATTTTGATTCATTTTGACACGACTGACATGAAATATAAGTTTAAAAATAAGTTATCTGCTATAGTTGTTAATTTCAAACGTTTCAAAGGTTTTATAGGCCTTTCGCTGTTTTGCTTGATTTCAAACCAGTTTAAGAACTTTTTAAACATTTATTTTCATTTGTTTGATCGGTATTTACCATTGATGAGTACTTAAAGTGAACGAAATGGTCAATACTATTGTAAATGTTCACTTTGATCGGCTTTCCATGTCGATTTACTAACTGTTTAGGTTTGCATGTTACGTAGTTTGATTAACTAGTGATAAATTGATTTATACAGGAATAGTATTTTCACCGTGTCGGCAAAACTTTTTCTAATCATTAAGTGTTAATTCAACACTTATCAATTCGACTGATTGTAAATTGTTATGTAAGACACTTTAATGTGTGTAACGGTTTCAATCAAAACACCATACAATCAGTATAAGTACATGTACCATACAAAATAGGCTTATCAGTCATCGGGAAAAATATATTGACCTTTAACTGACAAACAGGAGTGTGGATATTTGTTTGTTTTGTAGGTTTGTTTCTACCATGTAACTATCGATGCCAACAGGAGGTATCTACATATATTGGTTTTCTTTTGTATCTACCAATTACCACAGATATGTTTGTTTTTGTTGACCTGTCGACACACAATGATTTGTTTATGTAGGTACAGATACACAAATAGGGGTGATATTGTTTGTTTATTGTGTCGATCTATCAATACAAACATATTTGTACGGTTACTGCAATACAAGTCGTATTTTTTCCATAAAAACGGTAATAATGACCCTCATTTGGAATTGAAGAGGGTTACAAAAAATGAAATCATGAAACTGACTAAAAAAACTATGCATACAATGTACCTGTACGTTTAATTGGCAAATAGAACACAACGTATATTTGTTCTAGGGTTTTATGTTCTTGTATTTGAAATAATGGAAACGCAAACAATTTTCAAATAATTGAAATTATGGTTAATGAATTATTATTTTTTTCCAATTCAACAGACCCAAGGGTCCACTTACAGAATGGATAACAACATTACAACACAAGTATAAAATATNGGGGGGGGAGGGGTCCTTATGCTTATTTTTGTCCCATTATCGTTTTCCAACTTTTTATGGGGGGTCAAAATCAAAGTGATTCAGTTACAATGAATATGTAAAAGAAACAATAATGTATAATTTTCCACTTCGTTCCATATTTCTTAAAATATGTTGAACGGTATAAAGTTGGACAGCATTGGACACAATGGCGATTTAAGAGATCAATCTAGTATCAATTAAGGTGAAATTTTGGCCTTTCGTGAAGCGCAAGAAATACACGTTTTCAAAATGGACGCCACATTGGTCATTTTTATTTTTTTTGTAAAAAACGTCCTTGACAAGCAATTATCGTTATCTTTACAGAAATATGAAGATGAGCGAAGTCTGTGCCGGAGCTCAAGTTACATGTCGGACGCCTCTCAGTTCGACTCGGGGTCGTACGGTACGCTGTTTTCTCAGATACAGGAAGTATCGACGGATTCCGAGGGACCTTTGGAGTTTGTGGCCCGCGTTGTCCGAGTTCTTTGGAGCTCACGTGAGTATCACATGATCAAATACGTAAAACCGACACGTTCGATTTGAATATGACTTGCTTATAATAGTAATAATGTACATGTTGTATATCAGTTTAGTATCCTATACATTAATTGAAATGTAAATCTTATCAAGTAAATTGCGATTTTAATTTTAAAGTTGGTGATTCCAGTCTATACAAGTGATAACCTTTGAATCTGTTTTATGCTGTATAGTATGAAAGCGTTTTTTACCAAAGCAGTCAATGACGAAATAATGTTATCCTTTCTGCACATTTGATCCGAACTATAATGTTATCATCTTTTATGAAAAACTGTAATATGACACATTCCGGCACATAATTTGTCTCAAAAAAAGCGTATACATGTGTAAGTAATGCGAGAACAGAGACAAATGATACAACTACTCAGAGCCTAAACACCATTGGCTGTGAGTTGTAACACTTGACGTTAGATTATCGTGGTATGACGTACTATAAAGTAACTGAAAAGTATAAATGAGGTATAAGGTCACTCAAAGTGTATATCCGCTATCAATTGACTCATAGTGTACCAGCTATACTGTGACTCATAGTGTACCAGCTATAATGTGACTCATAGTGTACCAGCTATACTATGACTCATAGTGTACCAGCTATAATGTGACTCATAGTGCACCAGCTATAATGTGACTCATAGTGTACGAGCTATAATGTGACTCGTAGTGAACCAGCTATAATGTGACTCAAAGTATACCAGCTATAATGTGACTCGTAGTGTACCAGCTATAATGTGACTCACAGTGTACGAGCTATAATGTGACTCGTAGTGTACCAGCTATAATGTGACTCATAGTATACTATGAGTCACATTATAGCTGGTACACTGTGAGTCACATTATAGCTGGTACTCTACGAGTCACATTATAGCTCGTACACCGTGAGTCACATTATAGCTGGTACACTATAATGTGACTCATAGTGCACCAGCTATAATGTGACTCATAGTATACTATGAGTCACATTATAGCTGGTACATGTATACTATGAGTCACACTATAGCTGGTATACTATGAGTCACATTATAGCTGGTACACTATAATGTGACTCATAGTGCACCAGCTATAATGTGACTCATAGTATACCAGCTATAATGTGACTCATAGTATACATGTACCAGCTATAATGTGACTCATAGTGCACCAGCTATAGTGTGACTCATAGTGTACCAGCCATAATGGGACTTATAGTATACATGTACCAGCTATAATGTGACTCATAGTGTACCATCTATAATGTGACTCATAGTGTAACAGCTATAATTTGACTCATAGTGTACCAGCTATAATTTGACTCATAGTGTACCAGCTATAATGTGACTCATAGTGTACCAGCTATAATGTGACTCATAGTGCCCCAGCTATAATGTGACTCATAGTGCACCAGCTATAATGGGACTCATAGTGCACCAGCTATAATGTGACTCATAGTGCACCAGCTGTAATGTGACTCATAGGGTACCAGCTATAATGTGACTCATAGTGTGACAGCTATAATGTGACTCATAGTGTACCAGCTATAATGTGACTCATAGTGTGACAGCTATAATGGGACTCATAGTGTACCAGCTATAATGTGACTCATAGTGTACCAGCTATAATGACGCGTAGTTTACCAGCTATAATGTGACTCAGAGTGTACCAGCTATAATGTGACTCATAGTGTACCAGCTATAATGTGACTCATAGCTGTCACACTATAAGTCACATTTTAGCTGGTACACTATTAGTCACATTATAGCTTGTACACTATGAGTCACCTTATAGCTGGTACATGTACACTATAAGTCACATTATGGCTGGTACACTATGACTCAGATTCTAGCTAGTACATGTATAGTATAAGTCACATTATAGCTGATACACTATGAGTCACCTTATAGCTGGTACATTTATACTATGAGTCACATTAATAATGTGACTCATAGAGTGACAGCTATAATGAGACTCATAGTGTACCAGCTATAATGTGACTCATAGTGTACCAGCTTTAATGTGACTCATAGTGTACCAGATATAATGTGATTCATTGTGTACATGTACCAGCTATAAGGTGACTCATAGTGCACCAGCTATAATGTGACTCATAGTGTACCAGCTATAAGGTGACTCATAGTGTACCAGCTATAATGTGACTCATAGTGTACCAGCTATAATGTGACTCATAGTGTACAAGCTATAATGTGACTCATAGTGTCCCAGCTATAATGTGACTTATAGTATACATGTACCAGCTATAATGTGAGTCGTAGTGTACCAGCTATAATGTGACTCATAGTATACCAGCTATAATGTGACTCATAGTGTACCAGCTATAATGTGACTCATAGTGTACCAGCTTTAATGTGACTCATAGTGTAGCAGCTATAATGTGACTTATAGTATACATGTCCCAGCTATAATGTGAGTCGTGGAGTACCAGCTATAATGTGACTGAAAGTGTACTAGCTATAATGTTACTCATAGTGTACCAGCTATATTGTGACTCATAGTGTACCACCTATAATGTGACTCATAGTTTACCAGCTATAAGGTGACTCATAGTGTACCAGCTTTAATGTGACTCATAGTGTACCAGATATAATGGGACTCGTAGTGTACCAGCTATAATGTCCCTCATAGTGTACCAGCTATAATGTGCCTCATAGTGTACCAGCTCTAATGTGACTCGTAGTGTACTAGCTATAATGGGACTCATAGTGTACCAGCTTTAATGTGACTCATAGTGTAGCAGCTATAAGGTGACTCATAGTGCACCAGCTATAGTGTGACTCATAGTGTACCACCTATAATGTGACTCATAGTATACCAGCTATAAGGTGACTCATAGTGCACCAGCTATAATGTGAGTCGTGGAGTACCAGCTATAATGTGACTAGTAGTGTACCAGCTATAATGTGACTCATATTGTACCAGCTATAAAGTGACTCATAGTATGCCAGCTATAAATTTGTAAACTTGAACGTGACTCATAGTGTATACAAATTAGAATTTAAATGTATCAGGACTTAAATATCAGCAGGATAAAAAAATCTTTTATTTTAATTGCACAGTGCTTCCTATGCATCAATATACAGATACATGCCCGATGCCTACATAGGAATTAGACACGTCCTGAATAGGGTTTGGAATCAATTCAGTCCTTATTTTAACAAATCCTGACAGTATTTCATATATTTATGATTATGCATTTAAATTAATATATATTCATCCACTAAAGCATTGATCAGCGTTGTCATTCGAAACAGTATATTGGGACTTGTATATTGCAGAGATGGCTATGATAATTGCCTACCCACCCTTCCTCATTAGCCTTTACAGTTGTAGAAAACATGACACGGATCAATATAGAACATCTGCTGTTATATACAATATTAACCCTGCTATCAGGTGTCATCAGATATCATGTCAGCCTCAATCAGACAAGAATCAAATTGATCGACCGCGTCCTGTCTGACGAGTTTGTTGTCGTTGGTATACATGTACATTGGAGTCAAAACAGCTGTAAGCGCGGCCCTTCCGTTCGAGCATGAAAGACCATTTTTGTTGTGAAGAATTGAAAAAAAACCTGGCGATTTAATGGTGATACTTGTTTTACTAGTGACATTTAAATTAGAATGATATAATAATGAAGTTTTCCTTCACTTTTTTTATGATGATTAAAGGGCGAGCGAAATATTCCCGACAAGGATCTACACAATGAACCCCATTAACTACTTTAGTTTATTGATATACTCGTCAATCTACCTGAGTCTATTCTTAGTCTAATGTTATATATATTATTCTGTTACTTATTTTTGTCTCACTACTAATTGGTCCTTCCCTGATCACGGGCACGTTTGAAATATGTTGATTTAGTCTGTTTTAGTGTTAGTTTCTGTTTTGTGCGTTTAAGGTTCGAAGGGATCCACGATTGGACATAAAAATCAAGAAAATACAAAGTAATGGCATCGACACTACACATAAAAAAAACTTGAAGAAATATTTTGTTGTACAAATGAACGAGAGAAGAAAATAATGTTCTCAATAATGTGGCTATGCCAATCAAATTAGTCTTCAATTCGAAATGAGATTCATAAGTTTGGAATGAATAACAACTGCTGTGTTTGTTTTGAACACAAACAGTAATTGAAAACTTATTATGTGATCTTCCTAAACCGTATGCTTCTTTGTCAATTTTTTTTTGCTGACGATAGGTGTCTCGATTCTAAACCATTGAAAACAACTCACAAGGCCACTGTGGAGCCGAAACAATTGTCAGAAAATATCGAGACGATTCGTCCAAATAGCAACCTGATATTGCAGGTAGTCAGAGGGATGGTAATATGTTACCCATTCCGCCACTTGTAATTATTTGTTGTTAAAATGTGGTCATGTTAATTAATCGATTCTAAACCATTGAAAACAACTCACAAGGCCACTGTGGAGCCGGAACAGTTGTCAGAAATATCGAGACGATTTGTCCAAATAGCAACCTGATATTGCAGGTAGTCAGAGGGATGGTAATATGTTACCCATTCCGCCATTTGTAATTATTTGTTGTTAAAATGTGGTCATGAAAATGGCTCAAAAACGAGGGGGCCATCAGCTTTGTCATCTATATGACCACATTTTAACATCCTCTAGGGGCGAAATGACTTAATACTTTCAGTCCATAAATCAAAAAAGTCGTTTAATGCCGAACGCTACAAAACATTATTGAATGACAAAAATAAGAAAAGACCAGTGACCATGTACCACCATGCACAAAATGTATACTCCCTAGGTCACAGGTCAATAAAATCAATGTAAATTTGTGTTGTCAGACATGTTATCAATAACGGATGACTGAGAGCCTTACACATTGTTGTTTCCAGTTGTAGCCACAGTGATCCTGGTGCTGTTGATGGTGTTTACTCTGACCATGATAGGAGTCGGTAAGTATAAAGCGTCACTCTGACCATGATATGATCCGGTAGTACAGTGCATCACTCTGACCATGATAGTAGTCGGTAAGTACAGAGCGTCACTCTGACCATGACAGGAGTCGGTTAGTACAGAGCGTCACTCTGACCATGATAGGAAGTTGGTCAGTATAAAGCGTCACTCTGACCATAACAAGAGTCGACAAGTAGGCCTACAGAGTGTCACTCTGACAATGATAGGAGTCGGTTAGTACAGATCGTCAAACGTAACAAATGGTTGAGGTGTGTCCAGTTAAAAAAACAAATGTGTGTTTTTCACTTGCTACCTAAAGTGCATAGGAAAACTCGTAGACACCGAATTACGACCATAAATTGTCTGCAGTGTAAATTGATGGCTGTCCTAGACAAGCTTTGGTCAGTATTCCCCAACAGGATACATCGATCCCGCAAAGCCTGATACTAAGAAAACCCTTTGGTGAAGTGAATGAACGGTGATACAAACTCCATAGATAGAGAAACGCATTATGAAGCGACTGCAGAAAGGAACGTTTATTGTTAAAAAATATATTTTTGCGTTAGCTAAGGACGTGAAGACGGCATCCACCGGTGATAGGGTTATTTACGTGTTACTTAAAAATGCCAGCTAACAGAGTTCATAACTTGAACACGATAGCACAGTATATCAACAACTGTCCAGAGTATACAAGCGAAATGCTCGACAGTTTTGTCCACTTCGAACATATCTGGACATTTGCAATCCCGTCGAGTTTTACATATTGTCACTATTACATGGAATTAGTGCACGTGTTCACACAGATTTACTCGACAAATGATAGTCGTTGATGCAATTATGGCATGTCAGTGCCAACAGAAATAAGAACGTTTTAATTGTCTTAACACGTAGCTGATCTACACCGATTCCTTAATTAGACTAGAGAAATCACTGTTTTTCAAACGTCTACCCTACCGAACAGGAAACCTGTAGTTTTACATAGCTATATCGCTTTCCCTGTTGTTGCCGTGCATTTGCTTGCTTATCAACTTTGAGTTCCAATTCTGACCTTGTGTGCTGACGCCTATGCATATATTTCTGTCAATATAGTCTTTGCAGAAATTTATAATAGCTTCGTTAAGGAAGAGAAGCTAACAACAAATCGCGGTCCCCGACCGACGGCCTAAAACGTAACCAAACTCAAACGTAACCAAAATCACACATCCTTATTAAACATTTGTATTGGTTAAACATTATTCGAATGAGCAAACAAACCACAAAACGAGCGAACAACGCCCACATCATTATTCACCGGTGAAACTTAACACAGTACCAATGCAAAATATGATTTGTTACTCGGTAGTTTTTGACGTTAACAAAACAATTGCAAAATACATGTACATGCAGACTTAACTTGCTAGAATATTCATGATATGCATTTATAATTGTTATTTGAGGCAATGTATTTAACACAATGAAATCTGTTTTTAAAAACAACGTTTTACATAAAGTATTTGTTATTGATTTGTAGATGGTTTAGCACCTATGCTGACCTTTCCGTTCCACTATTAGATTGTTAAAACGATGGCGGGCATGGCTCAGCTGGTTCGTTCTACCATGTATATTGGACAATATCTAACGATCGGATCTCTGCGATGTGCTGCTGTCTGTTTTCGCTGCAGGTTTTCCATTCGAAGTAATACTCGATGTCATAATGATTTAAATCAGTTCAAATAAAAACTGCTACATGTACCAGCAAAGTAATTACAGCGCGCTATTCACTGCTATGTCTGCTTCTCAATGCCAAGAGTGCCTGATGAATGTTAAGATATTGCTGTCACAATAATTAAAGTCAGTGGACAGTTATATATAGCACAATACGTCAGTGCAGAGTTACACAGAACAGCTACAAGTCTATGACAGTTACACACAATACAATACTGTAAACAGGGCAATTTTCCCCCTTCGACGTTAAAATCGATTTTCGCCCTATATTAAATACGACCTTCATATTTGATTACTATGATTATTATGTTGTTTACACTTGTTCGCTGTTGTGATCAACTCGCTTCCAATAAGAAGAATGTACAGGGCGAAAATTTAACGAATGTTTCCTGGTATAAACGGTATAAAGTAATTGAATGTAATCTATTAAAGGTTACATTTGCCAAACACGAATCACTAACAGAAAGTGTACGGGTCAATATTTACATAATGTACCTTTTTGTTCAGGCATCCATGACACGAATGGCAGAGACTGTAAGTTCTCGCTCTACTTGGAAGCACATAATAGTCATTGTAGTCAGTTTTTATCTATCTGATTAAACAAAACACATGTGATGTTTGTTACAGGAAGTGCCTATAAGAAGGACTGCCCAAAGGAGCCGAAGCTTCCTATTTACTTGTTGGTTGGAGGGTGTTTCGGTATCGTCAAGATTCTTATGATGATATGGAACAAAAACAGGAAGAAAAACTACGAGAGATTCGATGACGAACCGGAGGATGACATGGACGACGATGCCGTGATGCTAAGGTCCACTAAATTCACTGGTTTTATCCTCAACATGTTCCTCCTGACGTGGTTTATCCTTGGGAACGTCTGGTTCTATCAGATATGGACGCCAAATTATGACCAGCCTCTTCATGAACCCAAAAACTGGTGCCACGAAATGTTGTATACGTACTGTTTCTATCAGATACTCATATGCTACTCCCTGATTGGTTGTTACGTGTTCTTCATTGTCGCATGTCTGGTATATTACTGGTGCTCGTGTCCTAGGCAACAACCGGACAAATCCTGAGGTAGGTGTAGAGGACATATTGTCGACGAAAATCAAAACGATTTTATAGCACAGGTCTCGGTAGGTTGCGTGTCCCCCGAAAGCCTTTTATCAGAATCAAAACTAAAGTCCTATACGAGGCCTCCATTTGTTTGATAAGAAACGTCGAAATGTAGTCATGAAAATATGCATGATTGATCTTCACCGAGTGAGGTTTATATTGTTTATGACAAAGTTTAGAGACAAAGGGGCGTAACTCAATTATGGTTGTGCATAATGTTGCCTTGGCACAGAACTTCAGTTTCTGTATTGTCAAATATTTTGTATTTTAAATATTTATATGTATGTCTATCCGGTAATCACAAAGTATTCCCATTTTTGCAACATATACATAAACAACTGCTTTCGAGTTGCTCTAGAAATTTCTAGAACTCTTAACAGGTATATATACCGATCTTGACAGTTAAACCTATCTTTACAGGTAAACCAATTCTAATACTAATTCTATTTTCTGTGAAAGCATTATCGTTGTTATTTCAATGGTATAACATTATGTTCCAGTATTACTTTTCACGTGTTTTACATTCCTTAATGAATATTCTGTCATTTCAAATTGTAAATCGAAATCCTGATATACTCGACTGCTGCATTCAAACGGAAATTTCAGTGGCAAATATACAAAGGCTATCCAGTTACTATCTATAATAATCACCACCATCGAATCATTGACTTTGTGCATAGAAGCGTTCGTATAATCAGAAAAGTAAGTTTGAGAGTTAACATTAGTCAAAATGTGTTAGTTAGACAGGACAAATATGGCGTCTTTATCATTTAGTGTCGTGTGATCATCGAACGCTTAATCTTATCAGAATAACGTTCCCTTCAATGGCAGAATAATTGTTTAATTTTAGTGTTATATCACTCCCACTACCTTTATATGTCTGAAAGGATGCCGGGCCATCATGTCTCTGCTCGCATTCAATTATCATTTTCTCCTTATGTCGCATGTTGTAATTAACCTTTTACAGGTTTTTTTTCCCACATATTGAACGCTAAGTTTCTCCAAATCTGTTCCATATCGGTGTTGAATATTTGCTAAATACTATTTGCTTGACAAAAACCGCATGGATAGTTTTAGGAGGATAATATAAAAATTGCACTTAAGCTCAACATTCGAGATCTTGGTCAGAAATATATTTGACCTTTGACTCTGAAGAAGGGTATAATAGTATTCCAAGTTTTATTTAATAAATATAGAAACCACGCCAACTCAGTTTTTGCGTAATACTTTTTACAGAAGAGCATAAGATACCTAATCACAGTAGAAATAAACGTACGAAATTTCTAATGGCCAAATTTTGCTTTTGGCTATATGTTCAGGGTTAAGGTTTGCGAAAATGACATTTCTGCAAAAAAACATTTCTAGAGTCTATCATACATGTATGTGGGTGTCTCGGATATCTATTTGCTATCCTGGGTTGTAGAATTTAGTTTTAGAACCGAGTCTTTGTCTCCACTCAATTCTGCACGCGATTATAACGTCATTATACAGATTTAGTATAGGTCAGTGTCAGTTTCGTATGTGACGTATGTGTCTTACATAAAGTGTCCGTACTTAAAGGTAGAACCTATTGAAGGCAAATTAAAATTGATTTTGGCAGTGGATGATGACGTAAAATTTTGTAAAATTCTTGAAACCTCTTCTACGGTATTTTATGGTGTGATGCTTTCGTTGATCCGAAACTAAGATTCACATTTATAAGTTTATAAATGGGAAACTTCATTCAATTGACGAACATTGCATTAGATAAGTAATGGGTATAGGCATATTCTATTGTACTTTTCATGACAGTTTGTTTTATTTCTCTCTGCAAACGTATTGACAATAATACAGAATGTTTGACACTTTGAAAACCAAGAGTCAGCCTACTTTACAAAACAGCGATATCCTTTATAAGGAGCTATGCCGTTAATATGTCTCACGTGCGACATTTGTAACTAATAGTAATAAAATTATCACGCGAAAATACTATTAAGATATCGATGATATATGCAATGTTTTCAATGATGATTTCATAATGTTTCCTGATATATTTTATTTCCTTAACTATTTTTAGTATGAGATAAAAAAAAATCTAAAAGAGATATTTCTATATACATGTACATGTATTTCAAATCTCACCAGAATAATAGGAGTCCCCTTCTAAAATATAAATATTTCAAGTTTGCTAGAAGAATCGGATTTTTTGTATTGTTGACGAGAATTCAGAAACAAAAATGTTAATAACATAAATTAAAGTCATGGGCCAAATGATATGTGCACCACCTTAAGCTTCTTTTTTACAACGCAATACAAAATTCGTATGTGTAGAATGCTTAAATAATTTATTCCAAGATAAACGAAACTATTTTTTCAGATTCCTTTCTTTCAGTAGAAATTTGAAAACTGCAGTATTTACGCTTCAATTGTATTTTTCAAGAGATTAGAAACAAAATGAGTACTGTTTCTTAGATATAGCTCTTTTCGGAAGGATTGATACGATGCACTCACTTTACCGAATACAGGAGATACCAATTACACAATGATGTACTTTTACTGCAAAAGGTAATCTATTACAATTGAAACTTTTTCAAGTTGAAATAATATGTAAGCCTTGTATGTGTGTCCCGTGTGTGTTCCATGCTCAATGCTCTGTGAGCGACTGATATAGATGTGATCTGATAAATGTTAGTTGTTATCCAGGATATGCAACTGTCTATAACATCACTATTATATTGAACTGTTCGATGAACATATTGGGTGTCCTTTTGTATATTTTGATATTGTTATCCTTTGTCTAACATGGAACACGACGGGGAATGTTTTTGGATTAATGACCATTATTATATCAGAAAGATGACAGAGTACATCAAAACAGTCCTAAATGGTATGTTGTCTGTCGTCCCCGCTCTCCTTTTTACTATTCCGATGTTTCAAATAAACTGATTTATTACATTTGGATTGTCTGTTTTCATTGTAATTGTTTTACATGCAGTTATTCTCATTTCGATTAACTTCTACTTTGAATCACTTTACGTCCAGGTTGTGTATTGGTTTCACTATGTTTACATCATGTTTTAATTATAATATACAGATTGGTGAACATAGTTGGCAAGTTTTATGTTCACCAATACTATCTCATAGCGAAATATTCTATTTCCTTTCTAGAGTTTGTGACTATGCTTATCAGTGTGCCTCTCGTATTAATTGCCATCACCTCGGTTCTAGCAATGAGAACGCCACATGTCTGTTATATGCCCAGGATTTACATGGCGAATATCGTCGAAGACGCTTCGGACGTTTTACCTTCAAGAGCACCTAGCCTGGAATCACAGAAATCCGTACAACACGTTCCAACAAATAAAAATTAGTTTTAAAGACAATACTCCTTCAAATGTAAACTGCAAAGTAGAATATGTTTTTAAATGATATTAAGATATTTCTTCATTTATAATAGTGGATGATTTGCAGAAAATCATACGCTATGATATTTGAGAGGAAATGTACATGTGAAATCAAACACCGTTCTAGGTGTAAAAATATCGTAATGAAAGTGCCCTTTATTATTTGTATAGAAGTTATTTATCAAGTGTCTCTTTTCCTTTTACATTGTTCTAGCGTCATCGTATTTGGGTTTAAAATACGGTTATAATTTGTTATAATTTGTTTGTATTGTGTTTTATTTACATTCCGTTCATTCACATTAATAGTATTGGTATACATGTACATAAACATTGTATTTGATTTACATTGTTTTTACAATCTGTTCGAATAACAATGTTGTTGTTGTTATTTTTTTACTTTGGATTGACATTTTATTGCAATTGCTGCGTTCTTGAAAGACGTACAATAATGTTGTGGAAAACAGCATGACAACCATTCGTCCAGGTAAGCCTAGTTATAACGTTAAATGAAACGAATATACTAGGGCAGAACAGTAATTTACATTAAAATAATTGAAGAGCAAAATTAATTAGAAGATGAGTTTCCCAGCCCTGACAATGAATAACATACTGATTTATGGACGATATTCTCAAAAAGAAAAATAGTTCCCGAAAAACTACGCGTGTTTGTATTGACTGATAACGGTTATGCTATAAAGTCTACAAATACGATACATTACTGTACAACGGAACAGGTTGATAACGAAACGCGGTTTAGCTTTTATTTGACATATTTCATCCCTGCTAATTGGTTAATATTACAGCAGATAGACATTGGATGTGGACATGACATCACAGTTGGACGAAAGGTTGTAGTTTTGTGACATTATCTAAGCAATTCTAGATTTCGTGTATCTGCATTTTCTATAATGGTGAACACAGTCTCTGGGAACGCATCGGTTGTGTTGAATATTTTTCTAGTCATCTGTCGCAAATGGACTTCCCACGAGTCGCAGGAGAACGCATAACACAAGTATATTCTATATTTCATCTCCGGGAAATAACAATAACAGCAAGAGATATACCGAAAATCGGTATCGAGCCACTGTTGGTGTATAGATAATACACGACGGTGTTGATTGTGATAGATAGGCGTCTAGAAAGTAAACAAACAGAAAGTACTCGTATATCAATAGAATACATTATCATTTTGCTTCATAATCCTGTGGTTCTATAAGCTGATAATACGTGTATTAAATCTCCTTTCAAACCCTGTCTTCAGGTTCTTTATATTCGTTCAGTTCATATGTCCAAAAAAGGCAATCGAAATATCCTTTTTCAAAAAGCGCAGTGATTGTGCTTATCTAAAATTAATACGTGAACCTTGAATACGGCACTAGAGTAAATAAACATTTTAAATTTTAACTTCATATTCATTTTTCATTTGAGAGAATGCAGAGAAACGTCTCGGACAAGAACATTGACGTTTCAAACTCTCCTCTGATAATTAATCCATCTGTTTACAGTGAAACCCCTTTATAGACTATTTAAAAACACATTTTCGTTGATTATCTATTAGATGGGAAAATGTTCATCTTACATCCTTTTATAGCGCCAATGGTATACAAAAGTGACCTATCCATACACAAGCCAACAAAATGAACAGGAGCATACGAGATAATTAACAATAACATATTTCGATCTCAAAATTGATAAACAAAGAGCAAAATGTTTCTAGAGGGTGACCCTTGAACAAGTTTGTGGAAAAGACTAGACAGTTCGTAATTATAAGTGTCGTCTACTGCATCAATGATATTCGCCATAATATACAGCATTTGATATAGCGCCCTACCTAGCTAACATAAGCCACTCTAAAGCGCTTTACAGTACATAGATATACGATTAATACAATTAGGATATACATTTTATGAGGAATTCGCAGGAGCTGCCTTATCAGGCGCTAACTACTAGTCCTATGCCACCTAGCTAATATCTCCCTATGTGCGTATGTCTGCGCGTTTGCTGGAGATGTATTGTGTTATGTTTGTAGTGGGACCGTGCTTTCAACGGAATATTTTATAGTGCCACCTCACTTAAATGCTACATCACAGATACCGCAACATCCACCCCAGACAATTTTATACTCCACCTTTGTTGTTGGAGTTGTGTGGGCAGGAGAAAAGCACTTTCTTTGATATTCCATGCGTGCGACGACTTCGGGGATCGAACCGCGGCCGCCTGCGTGGAAGGTGTTAACCACTCGACCAATCCGCCATGAAAAACTATTCTTAAATATATCGGTATACAACACTAAACATAACTTTATTTCAAATAAAAAAATGCAAATACCCTGTGTAGGATTGTGATCACGACTTCCTCCACTGTTCTCTCTGTACCAAGGACAATTATTACTAAACTCCATCTCTGCTCTGGGTGATGTTATCCCACTTAATATTCAGACTTTATATAAGATGTCAGAGACTCAATGTTAGTATATATACGTTATCATAAAATGCAAGTTCGTAATTGTTTAGCAGTTATTGTCGAGCAAAGTTTCTTTTTATCGATGACCTTTGAATGCACTGTTAGTGTATGTGTTATCTATATCAAACATGCAAGCATCAACTTTTTATTTTGTAGTAATGATGCAAAAACTGAAAAGAAAAGTTGTATCAATACTTGCGATGCGCACCATCAACAGATTACACGATCATTTATTCAAAAACAAAAAGATAAACTTGACGGATTCCGTTCACTTTTTCAACTTTTCGAATCTGTCATTGTTTCTTTTGTACATATATATGAAGCGAATCGCACAACCAGCTGGTCAACTTTCATGTACCAAGTTGTCTCCCGTCATTTGATTTGAAATACATACAGTATGATAACAGTATAAGACGGATGAAAATCACTCTGCAATCTCCTATAACGTAAGCAAACACATATCCAACAGATGTTGTTATAAGTGAAATTTATTACATCCTCGATAATGGTCGAACTCGCAAACTTTTCGGACAGCACAAACTTCCATAGCACACTCGCAAGGAAATCTGATTATTGATATTGGTAAAAGCCAAAACGCCACGACTACGTACAATACACAGGAAAAGCATCATCAAATCGGAAAAATAGCAACAACAATGTTGATGTTTCTGATTCAAGCAATAATCAAACACAATTATAGGTTAGCTGTGAATATAATGATAAAAGCAAAGTTATGACATATTGGGGGCCTGAGCCCTTGATACTTCGACATTAACTGTTGCGGGGACCAACATAGCAGTAAACACGTATAATATTAAAGGTACCTTGTGATTACCTAGGGTAGAAACCATACTCTTTTGTTCTCTGTCATTCCCTTACAACGTAACTTCACTTCAGCCAGAAACAAAACAAAATTAAATATTAGAATTTAAAAAACTCAAAAACATCACTTAACTTCATTGATAGTTAAGCAAAACACAAGAAGTTTACATTTATATAAACGATATTTCTGCTTTTCTATTAATATATTTATGTTTAACCAGTAGACAACAGCCAATATTATGCATGATAACTTATACACGTCTTCATTGTAGAATGTTGCATATCTAATTCTGGATTTGTTAACTCAATACAATTTCGCAATTGCACTACATTTCACACATAATCCTAGTCACGTCAGTGAGCACTCCTATCACCTGATCAGCAAATTAGACATTTTACACTGCTCACATCATCTGTATCTTGTAACATGCCACCCTTTTCATCCTTTTAAAGTTAGTATCATATCCTTCGGAAAACGTCTACACGAATATGAGTGTTATGGAATATAGTACATCTGTATCATAATCATTTTGAAGCCAAGGATATGCAGTTTTTCCGTCATTATTATTGGGAAAATGTTTTTTTGAAATTCTCATCAATGTACCATTACACTAATGGGGTTGGGCGTAGCTGGGGTTAGATCTATTACAACTTCTCGGATGTCTCTATATCATGCTGGCCGTTAGTTTTACCTCCCTCCGTACCAGGATCTACTGCTGCATTGTCGTAATATCCCCCGTCAAGCTCTCCTCCTTCTTTGCCATTTTTACTTCTCTTTGAACTATACCGGAAATGATTTATCAAGCATGCTCCACAGATGACAATAAAAAGAACAGCTGCGGCTATTCCACCTATCATTGCATTGTGTCGATAACGTTCAATTAATTTGGAGTAATCAGGCCCGTCAACATTTAGACCCTTCTGAACGATTTCCACGTGGTAGTTTGGCATTACTAAAACACAGTAGTAGACTCCGAAATCTTCATCATTGACATTTGTGACAGTGAGGCTGTAATTGAACCAATCCGATATTGTCCAGGATAATTTTCCTTTCTGCATTTTTGCAGTAGAAGTATTGTCAATCTTTTCCCCTGACGGGAGAATCCAATACTTGGCTTGTATATCGCCGCCGTTACCAGGAATGGTGGTGATATTTAAATCACGGTTGTCGCACGCGAGTGTAACAGTGGTGAAGTACTCCACCTTTACGTTGTCGGTCAGACTTACTGGAAGTAAAACCGCCAACAAACAACAAAGAGTAAGGGTCCGAACGTCCATGGTCGAAAGTCTGTAAAACAAGATTTTATGTTTGCTTATATACATGTATCAAATTGCATTCATCAAGCATGGTACAGTGTATTTTGACACATTCAATCATAAACTAATTCGACAATAAGTTTGCACTTAAATAAACTACAAAGGTATGCAAGTAGGGAAACAGGATGTAAAAATTGGACAAAACTCAAAAGAAGCCTAGCGCTGCCGATTTGATTAAGACGATAAAATTGACAAGAAAAAATCAAAACGTCCTTAACATCCACATGAGAGAATGTACGTGTACAGGGCACATCTGTAGATTGGAGGTTTTGCTCAGAGGGATACATGTAGTGTACCAGTGAGGTAAGTTATTGGGTGAAGTAAGGTGTGAACATAACTTAGAGGTCATCAGTTATTTATTACATATATCAAAGTTTGAATGATTATCTATATATAAACAGTAGCTGTGGTCAATATTACTTCAAACTTGTGTATTATCACAAAAGTCCATGCTTCTTTTATATTATGCTTAAAGAGATACATTATTTTTTTAATTAGCCACCAATATGCGGTTTTTCTGATACTCCATTATTAGGTAAAACATGCAGGTTCCCAATTGCATAGCTCGGCTAGGTAGAACAACGAATACAATATATTTGTTTGCTAGAAAGATAAACATACATCTGTGTACTTGGACGCCATATGACGTCAGCTGTTCATATGTACATAGGTCAACTTTAATACCAGTTAACCTTAGATGTTAGGTGGCCACTACGACGGTTGATGTCGATACCATTTGACCCGAGCAGTTATATGTGATCCTTAAATCTTTAACTTGAACTAATTAAAGCCATTTGCAATTATTTTCTTAAACAAACTATTTTTTTACATGTTTTATACTCACTTGTAATACTGTACATTGTTTCTGATCATTCCTTATACACTATTACAACATGACCAGATAAGATTAGAGCGACCTTCAAACTAAATGGTAAAGTATATATATATCGGCCCTAAATCTGAAGATTGAGATAATATGAACTCTTAATACACTTGTATCGTCTGTATACAAACAAGTAGGACTTAGGTAGAACCTGACGATATGCCCCAACCGACCTGATATGACGTATTGTTTGTGAAAATGCTCTGTAATAAGAACACACAGGCTAACCGAGACAATAATTTACAAATGAACGCATGTTTAGAACAAACATCATTGACAGTAAATACGTCTGTACTTAAGATGAGCTATTTTACCTGTTACAGAGTTATTACAACTGACCATTAAACAAAATAGTTGCATGTTTAATGGTTGAATGTATATAACGTGGCGAGAATATGTAGGAAAAACAATAATTCACTTACTTAATATTTAATTTGCAATATTTACAGGTATTTTCCCGATATATGTTTATCCTGAACTACATTTTTCTTCCTCGACACATATAACAGATGCATGATAATTATATTCCTTTCACATGAAAGGTAATATTCTTTTGCGCCAACTCCAGTAGCCATACTACGGATAAACTCATGCATGCGCAAATGTCTCGTTTTCGGCTACCAACAAGCCGATTCAAAGCAATGACATGATTTGTGGGCACTGCAGCGTTGGGCATGTTGTCATGGTATGGCATGAATGCAATTTCAACCGTAAGGATAGAAACATGCACGCATGTACCCTCGCCCGACAAGGCTGAATCATCAAACAACAGTCACATAAGTCCCATTTGTTTATAAAAGCAATACAGAAGTTATCATTCGTCGAAAGAACGTTTTCTTTTGCAACACGAACATACTTGTGTACGCTATCCAATTATCTTATAATGCATGACAGTTAACCAATGAAAAGTGTCATTATTTTACCAACTTTATATAGTTACTTGTGTATAATATGAGTATAATGAAGCGTGCGTTTTAAATGAACCAGCTGCTGATAGCGTTTTCAATGTGCTTTGTGTTAAACATAACATTAGATCACTGACCCCTAAAGATATAACACATACATGCTACAAGTGTATCAGCTGATACAACTCACAGCGCGAGACAGGTAAAATGTGTACATCGTATTAACAATAAAACTATTTCAATTTTCAACTCATTTCTTAAAACAAAGCATTAACTAGACAGATACAAATTTACTTACATATTGACGATGTTGTCCTGTCCTCCAACCTGGTTTTTGTGAACTGTTACATACAATGGTTACCCATCGTTCGTGTAGGACACTTATCTACCGAGGTCCTTAGTGGTGTAGGTATTTACCTCAGCATGTGTACATATCGTTATTCATGCCTTATACTTCCCCCACATCACAATATACAGCGTCAAATCACGGGGTGTAATCAGTACACAGCAGAAAGAGCAGTTCAACAGGTGTGTGACCGATGTATTTCATTTACATTCTTCATCAGTTAACAATAAAGTGTGTATTTTCATTTTGTGTAAAGTCTAGTTGATCGACGCACTTTTCTTTCATTAATTTGACAAGTACATATTGTGTTAACATTCGTTTTGATAAATATGATATAGATATAATATTAACAATTGATGAATATAAAACTAAATGTGATGAATATGTACATTGAAAAAGTAAGTTCATTATAAGATAAAACTATAAATAAGTACATTTGTAGAAGGCCATTTCTAATGTCAGGCTGAGGTAAGGTATGTACACAGTTGATGTAAGAGCGAGTGAAGTTAGGTATGTACACAGTTGATGTAAGAGCGAGTGAGGTTAGGTATGTACAAAGTTGATGTAAGAGCGAGTGAGGTTAGGTATGTACACAGTTGATGTAGGAGCGAGTGAATTTAGGTATGTACACAGTTGATGTAAGAGCGAGTGAATAAACTTCATCAGTGTCTTTAATAGACATGTTATTTCGCATTGTCTTCGAATGGTTTAGGTTTATATATTTGAATCAACGAATACCAAATGGTCATCATCCAATGAGAGTTAGGTCACATAGTGGGTATTTTAAGTACCGCTGTGAAAAGTATTTATCCTACAATGAAAGTTTCAAGTTACGGTGGGTGATAAAAACGACAGACACCGCTATAGAACATGGAGTACACAATAAATTATCAGGAAAGCAAAACGTGTCTCTGCATTTATATCTAAACAGACCACTACAAGAGTTACACTACCAGACTCCCCTAAACTGACCTCAATTACCGTGTTACCTATCAAATTTCAGGTATATTTGCTGATTGTTCATTGTGAAGCTATTTTCTAAATTGATCATGAGGTCAATGGATATGTTCACAGTGTGTATAAAATAATTTAGTAGAAATATGAAATCAACTGGCTAAAGAATTACACCCTTGCTTTAAAAATATATTATAAATATTATAGTATAACAATACGAAACGTCTAGTATTCATATTTAAAAATGACACAACACTACATATATCGTTGAACTCTTTATTGCCATGTGTCGAAATATTGTGCAAACGAGAGAATAGAAACAATACAGGTTGAAAGTGTTATAATAAGTTTCAGCAGATATAAGTTATCATAGAAGGATCTCTCCAATTATACAGGCATACCAAGCATTTCGAATGTCCGAAAACCTGACACGCACGCGGTTTTGCGAACAATGACATATTCCCTTGTGCCATTGCAAAAGAAACAACAATTGATGTCTATTTCTAGCAATACATGTATATAATGTTTTTTTCGGTTTAGTAAAAAGTAATCATTAATCATACGTCTATGAGATATAAAACAAATATTACTTACTGCAACACTTTGAGTTTAAAGTTGTAGGAAAAATAGAATTCGCCAGTGATACATTTCGCGTGCAATTTATGCTAAAATTAACTAACAAACTCCCACAGACATGTCGCTGCATTTTAAATTCGCATCGATCGCATTTTAACAGGACGGCGTATGGGATTATTCATTTCGAATTATACATGACCGCACACGTTCAGAAAAGCATTTAGTTGGAAACATCTAAGTACGCTTTAACTTATCCATCGTGTGACGTGTTATTTATTTATAACTTTTCAAATGTCTACATGTGAAATGTAACCACTGTATTCATGTATACACAGCAAAACTATCAAGCAGAGGAATAATGTGGAGGTATCGCATCCTTGTAAATATCACACCTTGCGCTCACTACATGTATTTCAACAGCGCATAATTATGATCACTTGACCACAATCATCAAACGTACATTTGATCACATGGCCCCGGACTCGGTCATCAAACGTACATTTGATCACATGGCCCCGGACTCGGTCATCAAACGTACATTTGATCATATGACCAAGGTGTCCACCGCACATACGCTCACATGCATGACCACGGTCATCAACCGTAAACTTGATCATATGACCACGGTCATCAACCGTACATTTTATCACATGACCAATGTATTCACCGTACATACTATCATATGACCACGGTCATCAACCGTACATTTGATCACATGATCAAGGTATTCACCGTAATATGATCACATGATCACGGTCATCAACCGTACAAATGATAAATAGCACCATGACGTCGGCAAGTTAACATGAACTAATTATGGCAACAAATCGCATGATATGTGTAAACAAAATAATATGTACATTGCCAAGGGTAGAGATGGACAAGACAAGGCAATCGTTTAAACCAATTCTTCTTGATGCAGTTGAAGAGGCGTATTTCGAACTTATAATATATAATACAGTCAATTTTATGGTACATGTACATGTACGCTGAAGGAGTTTCTACCACAACACGCTGTGTTATTCAACTCTCAGATCATTGTATAAACATGTACACCACACGTGGTATATGACCTTCCAGAGTTTTGATTGGTCGAGAAAAAGAACTTTGAACGGGACGACTTTTTCCACGCGCTTTTTGCCACATGCTGTTTATTTTACGTCGTCTGCTGTCAACATCCGGCAAATGTTGGTGACTGTGTTAGGTTATGCGATGGGGAAAATTGGGTTATTAAGACAATATTAAAAGAAGATGATATTTAAAGATTTGATTGCTAGTTGCAGGCAAAATTGCTACCGACGCTCGATATCGTTTTGACGTCACACCGTCGCGTGTCCAGGTCGTGAAACCAAAACAAGATCTGTCACAGTGTCGGAAAATATTTCGATCTCCCAACCTCCCGTTATCGCTATTTGGAGGGTCTGACTATGGCTGAACTTTCACTATAAACGTCAACCATATAACCGTCACGAGGAAGCTTTCCAGGCCTATGGTTTTGGACATTGACAGCGATTAATACGTCTTAATCACTTGGCGGGAGGCAGACTTCGGACGATACGCGTATGCGCCTATAGTATGCGGTCAATTTATTTATCACATACCTGTTGAATCTTGTTATAGTAATACAAGCAATTTTCACATGTGCAATACGGAATGTTGTATTTACCTACTAGCCGGAACTACTTTTTATGGGAATCCCCTTGTCATGGCGAACTGAAAAGTTTCCGGTATTTGCAAAAAATATCAAAGTTTATAAAATCTTTGTATCGATCACTGCCAAATACGGAAGGGATGTGATAAAAGCAAGACCACACACTTGTGTTTTTCTAAAGAATCAGAAAGCATATATATATTATTGCAATACTGCATATTCTCAATACTTAAAGACGTTCATCTACAATATTTTTTCATGAATTGTTGCCAAAACATTAATTTTATTTTTACAATTATTAAATTTGTAAAAAAAAAATCATTTTTGAGTATTGATGAATGACTTTATACATATGGATCATATCACTACGCCAGCCTTGTCAAAAACACATGTGTGTATGTTATTCAAATCAGGTCACACTCCAGCTATTTCCGACTTAGATTGTGGTAGAAACAGATCACACGACTCGTGGTTGCTGAGTATGGTAATTATTTCATTCTCGTTAGTTAATTTTCAAAACTAAAGCTCGTGTCTTTTGTAACTTTTGAAAATTAACTAACTCGAGTGAAATAAATACCATATTCAACAACCACTCGTTGTGTAACCTCTATATATCTTATACGTATTAGATATAAACATAGCATGATTATGTTTCGCTATAAACAGATATTTTGTGATATGTTGTCGAATCAAATGTATACACAAGTATACGACTAACGTGACCATAGAACCACAAAACTATGGATATTGATAATGGCTTAATTTGTTTATGAAGCTTACAACAAACCTGTATATTAGGTAAATATAGTTTAAACGTTGTTGTTAAATATAGATTGCACGCGTAGTTTATTAAACAATGGTTCAATAATATATATAGATCTTTAAAAGGACAAACATAATAAATATGAAAAGGCAAAGCCTTAAAAGAGCATAGCTTTTGTTTATCTCTGATATTTACTGATTAAGAATACAACTTTCAGAATGAGACAAGATAAACTTTATTTAAAGTCGGCTTGTTGAGGAATAACAATAAAACACAAGCTCTATTGAGATTAAGACCGACATAACAATAGGGAGACCGGGGTAAGTTCGGCCTTTTTATTTTTTTATTTTTATTAAAGTCCTTTCTAGGAGGTATGGCAGCACGTCCGTTTTTGAACATTATTTAACTATCCTGTCGGAAGATCGGATGGCGGAGCGAGCCCCGCCATGGGGTTAGTTCGGACAGGCATTCGGGTAAGTTCGGCCCCCATTGGAATCAGCTTAATAATGACTTCATAAAGCATGCAACGTCAGATTTTACCGCCAATTTTACGACTTTTTATTTTATATGTTACATGGGCCGAACTTGCCACGGTATCATTGGCCGAAACTGTCCGGAACCAAATTGATATTTCAATAAATTCTTATCGTACAGCAATTTGGCAGTGAATGCTTGGTTTGGCTTTTATGTATTATAATTTGAAGCTGTCAGTGTCTAACACGCTTTACTGTAACAAAGTAGCAATTCCGAATACCAATAGCTGTACTGAATTATTGCTGTACTAACATATTGCTGTACTTGTACTGACATATTGCTGTACTGACATATTGCTGTACTAACATATTGCTGTACTAACATATTGCTGTACTGACATATTGCTGTACTGACATATTGCTGTACTAACATTGCTGTACTAACATATTGCTGTACTAACATATTGTTGCACTGACATTTTGCTGTACTGACAAATTGCTGTATATTGACATATTGCTGTATACTGACATATTGCTGAATACTGACAAATTGCTGTATATTAACATATTGCTGTATACTGACATATTGCTGAATACTGACATGTTGCTGTATACTGACATATTGCTGTATACTGACGTATTGCTGTACTGACATATTGTTGTATACTGACATATTGCTGTACTGACATATTGCTGTATACTGACATGTTGCTGTATACTGACATATTGCTGTATACTGACATATTGCTGTACTGACATATTGCTGTATACTGCCATATTGCTGTATACTGACAAATTGCTGAATACTGACATGTTGCTGTATACTGACATATTGCTGTATTCTGACATATTGCTGTATACTGACATATTACTGTATACTGACATATTGCTGTATTGATATATTGCTGTATACTGACATATTGCTGAACTGACATATTGCTGTATACTGAGATATTGCTGTATTGAGATATTGCTGTATACTGACATATTGCGGTACTGACATAATGCTGTATACTGACATATTGCTGAACTTACATATTGCTTTACTGACATATTGCTGTACTTGTACTGACATATTGCTTTACTGACATATTGCTGACATATTGCTGTACTGACATATTACTGACATTTTGCTGTACTGACATATTGCTGTACTGGCATATTGCTGACATATTGCTGTACTGACATATTGCTGTACTGACATAATTATGTACTGGCATATTGCTGACATATTGCTGTACTGACCTTTTGTTGTACTGGCATATTGCTGACATATTGCTGTACTGACATAATTATGTACTGGCATATTGGCGTAATTGTATTCTGCCTTGTCAATGTTTGTTGTACATATGTGACTTCTTGTTACACACTAGCATGTGTCTTGGTGAAAATTGATTCTCAAATCTGCAACAGACGCTTTGGGAGTGTTTGTTTGCTTATTTATGTTTTACCTATCATAGGGAATCGCAGGGTTTGTTGCGTGATATGTTGTTAACAAAAACCAACCAACACATAAAGCTTAAGTCTAGCTTGAACCCTGGAACGAAGGACAACCGGACAGGACACAACAACAAAGGTAAGCAGTCACATCAAACAGTTGAGTGTCTGTGTGTTTTATATCTTATATTTGGTATTAAAGCATTCACGGTTATTTGACATGACGAAGTTAATATTGAAATGCATTAACAAAGACAGAAAAGGACGAAAATACTTAATTGATTTCGATTATCGAGGTAAAGTTATGTTCTTGTGGGTTCATAGGGAAGCTAGAAGCAGTTTCTGGACTGCCTGTACAGGTTTAGGCACTTACTACTTGGCTAACTTTAGTATAAATGGGACTAGGAATTCAGCAAATGTGAAAAGGTTGCATCAAATGTAACTTTTGCACCGCATTGTTTACTCTGTTGAATGTTAAATATATAGCGTGAAGATAAAATGACATTATAAAGTGCAATCTCTTCTGGTGTGCAAATGGCCCTAGCCATACACTGTAAACAAAGCTTATATTCAGAGTTAGTAGATAATTTGCGGGTTACTTCCCTTTATACCTACTACTGTCCGTTGGAAACAATAACAAAAAGGGAAAATTCAAGGTATATATATGAAAGTATGTCTATGCATCGTCTTGATCATCTTGCGACGGTATCTAACCGTCGCTGCCTTCGACTATGCAGAAAATTCGCTTTAATTAACGGCCCTGCCCCTGGACATATTTGTTGTGTAAAAATGCCTGCATTTCACCCTTGAGTAAGTTACAGCTAAACAATCCACACATGAAAATGAATTCTTAATAATATTAATTTAAAATTAGATTATAAATATAAAGAGTATATAAATTTCAGAAGCATTGCCAATGCCAACAATATCTAATGGCGACCAGTTTGAAAGGTCACAGCGTAAACATCTCAACTGGATTTTACAGTATATGACCAATTAAATAGTACACGTTATGTACATTTGTTTTCATTGTAGAACATTTTTAGTTCCCAGAATCCAAATATATTTCCCGACGCTTAACATATGGAAATACACCTTGATAATCAGGATTAAAATCCTGTTATATCACGTACACCTTTCACTGTAGAGTTTCTTCTCTATTGCTTGCTATTTTTGTGGCAAAGTCGAGGGAGTTGGTATTTATCTCGGTGGCTGTGAAAAAGTGTTTAAGCATTTGGACTAATACATGACTGATAGAAGTCTCCTAGTACTAAATGGGAATGTAGTTTACTTAGCGAATATCTATCACGGATAAAAATCGACAATTCTCATTTCAATTCTCTGAAACTTCTCACATAAATCGCCATTACCAACAAATAAAAAGATCTTGCACCGGCAACGTCGTGAATGAAAAAGTTTGACTATGAATGGTCCCTTACAAGGAACACAGAGGGACTGATTTGTTCTTGTGTTAGGAAAGTATTGCCGTGTCTAATTCGTGCAAACACCACCTCTTTTATTCTCTTCTTTAACATGACCTACTTGTCAGAAAAAGTTTCATATTTCATGTCGAAAGTATTATTAGCTTATGACCGATCCTTTGAATGAGTAGTATATTGTTATAATTGTCATTTAGGTTTTCGACTTATTGCATAATGTTGATGTTAATCTGTTCCAAAAACGATTTTGGTTATTTTCAACTGAAAAAGTATGGTATTCCTCATTACTTTTTTACTGGGAACTGCGATTGACTACATAAATTCTTGTTTAATATCTAACCTGACATCAAAACATTATAAAAACATACTTTTCGTATATTTCCTATATTCTAGGACAATAAGAAAGATTACACAAAACTATGCTGGTATAACTGTTGTGATGACAGCGTGATCAATATATGGAAGGTATTTCTAAGGTTGTTTAGCATCTGCTCCTAATAGAATATTATAAAAGCAAATAGTTTTAAGGTACTTGTGTAATTACAACAAAGTACATTAAATGTTTCCGTATCATGGCATTACGTAGTTCAATGCATATTGTTCGCTATGTACATATTATCACATGGCTAAAGGTAAATGGCTCGCTGTAGCCCATATAGGGTATTTATGATTAATAGACAACGCACAAGGAATGTAATAAGACACTATTCAGATCGATTATTAATTTGCAATCTCCTGGAAAAGGTAGAAAACACGTGTTTTTTTCCATTAATGTTCGGATAATGTTATTATGTATATGCCATCTTAATGGATATCTTACATAGGGAACCTTTGGCGATATTATTTGTAGTGTCGACAAAAAATGTTTTGATTCAATTGTTTCGAAAATGATTTCTTGTTTGAATAACACATTGAAATAATATTTAAACAATACCGATATCGATAAGGCAACGCCGTATAGTTATTGCTTCGCTACCTATGAAGTAAAAAATGTAAGTTACAATCAAAACATTAATTCAATTTTCCCATGCATTTTCCCCTTGTAACGATCATGCCAACATGCAATTCATTTTGTTACAAGAATTCACTAAGAAGGTTTAAATTATAAACCTTTGTACATACAACTTAAAATTAAACGAAAATTCATTGATATTACAATTGAAATGAATTAATGTTGCATCCCTTTTAAGTGACATGTACTTTTCAGTTCACAAAATTGTTCGACCGTGATATGGGCTATGCATGCAGTGCACAGGTGTATATTGTTGGAGGAGATAGTGATATTGTATAATCAATTGAAGAGTTTGTGATGCTTTGTATTGAATTGATGTAAACTGCGGTAAATTCTATTGAAAAGGATTGTGACGTATTGCACCTAAGGGGATTAGAATTTTATCACACCAAAGGGGATAGTCTAAATAACGAAGAAGGGAATTGCGGTTATGCATAATACATAATTGTAATTATAGAGGGTTTTGTGTATATATTACAATGCAATTGGTTCATTGGGAAAATGTGTATTGGCTGTAAGAGGATAGTGGCAGTGTATTTTGTGACGTTACTCTTAAAAGGGATTGTGATATACATGAATATTGCATGTAGTCCACTAAAACTGACCATAATTGCAGGCTCAAACATTCTGATCGGTCGCCTGTTTATGGTCAGCTATCGACTACTCTATAAAACACGGGGATTGTCGCCAAAATCTGAAGACAGCGATTGTGAGTGTGTTACATGATAGTGAGGGGAAATATTTATACCTATAATTCAGTTGATTCATTTCTCCTTAAACACCTGTGGATAAACAGGTATCAAAATAAGGTTTAAATCTAAATTGATAAACAATTTAGATTGTGTATCATTTACAGGCCTCCACCATCTAAACAGAATGCTTTCCGAAATACAGTGGCTTTTTTATGAATGGTCTACCTTTTTAGACAACCAAGTTGTTGTACCACAAGATATTATTATCACGGGTGATCTAAATTTCCACTTAGACGATCTATCTAATGTTGATGCTCGCCAGTTCTCTGGTCTACTAGATTACAGAGGTCTGATTCAGCATGTGACAGAAGCTACACACACCCATGGCCACACACTGGATGTGGTCATAACGAGGGAAGATAACTCAGTCATTCATGGAGCTATTTCAGTGATTGATCCATGTCTAAGTGATGTAAAGGGGAACCAATCTGGTGATCATCTTGCTGTCCACACAACACTGAATTGTAATAAGCCAGCTCGTGCAAGGAAAGAAGTGAGCTTCCGGAATTTCCGCGAAATTTCAATATCAGATTTCAACAATGACATTCAGTCTTGTTCCGCCCTTCAATCTACTGAAGGCGAGGTTAATGATCTTGTTGAAGCATCCACATTTGGTATAGAAGCCCTTATATAGAAACACGCACCTCTGCAAGCTAAGGTGATAACTGTGAGACCAAATGCCCCGTGGTATAATGAAAATCTCCGCGTGGAAAAACGGAAACGTAGACAAGCAGAGAGACAGTGGCGACGGACCAAATTAACCGTTCACCAACTGATTTATAGAGAGCAATGTCGGCTAGTTGGTTCACTGCTCTTTCAGTCAAAGAAGTCTTATTATTCGAAAAAAATCGAAGAATGTTGCAAGGATAAAAGACAACTTTTTAGACTCACCAAAAACCTAATGGGACAGAAAGGTGAAATTATCCTACCAAGCTGTAATTCTGAAAAAGACGTAGCAAGCAAGTTCAGTGATTACTTTCTGAATAAAATCAGCTCAATCAGGAAAAATATTACCAAAGTGAACACCTCTGCTGACATTGACATCTCTGTCATGA